>NW_027397096.1:10756816-10802734 GCF_003265705.2 Callorhinus ursinus | reverse complement strand
ATGTAGTCTTTTTAATTTTCATGCTCAGAAGACTCATTCTTGTTTATAATATTCCTATGTTGACAATGTTGTCTTGATTTTTTTTCTGATTTTTAGCTATCATAAAATAACATTTTAAAAAATATTTAAGTATACAAATGAGAAATTGTAAAGAAATACTGAAAGGCTTTTATGTAGCTGCAGTAGCTTTTTTTTTTCTTAGAATATTGCAGTCTGATTTCATCACATACTAATATCTTCTGAAGTCAGCATGACTTACCATAGATACTAAGAATGCTACTGAGATAAGCACTGGGTGATGTATGGAATTGTTGAATCACTATATTGTACACCTGAAACTAACGTAACACTGTATGTTAACTAACTGGTATTAAAATAAAAACTTAAAAAAAGAAATGTTGATTTAAAAAAAAAAGAAGGGATGCCTGGGTGGCTCAGTCGGTTAAGCATCTGCCTTCAGCTCAGGTCATGATCCCAGGGTGCTGGGATCAAGTCCCGCTTCGGGCTTCTTGCTCAGCAGGGGGCTTGCTTCTCCCTCTGCCTGCTACTCCCCCTGCTGTGCTCTTTCTCTCTCTCTCTCTGTCTCGCTCTCTGACAAATAAATAAAATCTTTCAAAAAAATTTTTTAAAGGAATGCTATTTTTTTTAACTTTTTTTTTTAAAGATTTTATTTATTTGAGAGAGAGAATGAGAGAGAGAGAGCACATGAGAGGGGATAGGGTCAGAGGGAGAAGCTGACTCCCCGCCGAGCAGGGAGCCTATATAGCACAGTGTATATATTTCTTGGCTTAATTATTTTGCAGATGCTTATAGCATCCCTATTTAAAAATATAATGTTGGCATAATCTCATGTTTTTATGGAACTTTGTTCTACTTGCATTATTTCATCTGTTCCTTAAAATAACTGCATTAAATTAGTGTCGCCATCCCATTTTATAAAAGAGGAAACTGAGATTCACAAAAGTTGAGGAACTTACCAAAATTGCATGGAAGTGATAGAATCAAGTCTAGAACTTTTTTCATCATTGAAATCAAATGATCTGCTTTCTGTATTCCTTATTTTTATTTTTTAATTTTTAATTTTTTAAAGATTTTATTTATTTATTTGACAGAGAGAGACACAACGAGAGAGGGAACACAAGCAGGGGGAGTGGGAGAGGGAGAAGCAGGTTTCCTGCTGAGCAGGGAGCCCGATGCGGGGCTCGATCCCAGGACCCTGGGATCATGACCTGAGCCGAAGGCAGACGCTTAACGACTAAGTCACCCAGGCACCCCTGTATTCCTTATTTTTAAATAAATCTGAAATTTAAATTCTAGATTCCAAACTGATTAATTTCGTTTGTGATTTTTGAGTTTTGTTTTATTTTACCTCCATTTTCACTTCTAAAAATTCATTTGAATTTTTAGGATAATTTTTAAAAGATGAATCAGGTTGGTAAATAAGCAACAAGGTGAAAGAAATATTTGTCTCTAATATAAAGGGTCAGTAATTTGTTTCAAAATTAGTATCATGATTTCTGCAGTGGCTGAGTGAGGATCTCAGCAAATCCTCTCCCTCAAAAGCAACTGGACAAAATATAGCACTGTACAAAATTGTCAGCCAACTATTTCAGGATTCTGGAAACTGACCATAGGTATTCAACAAGTTGAGAAGCATTTATTTAAGAAAAACCACTAAACCTTGATAAGAATAATGGGAATCCATAGTAATTTTACCTAGGGCTAATCCCATTCCCTCCTACCCAACATGATAGTTTTACCAAGGCAGGGATGACAGGGCTGACTTGATTTGGAATAGAGCAGGGATGAATGCCTGCCTAAGAGAATTGTAACAAACAGTGATCGTGGTGGCAAATAGTCAAGGAATATCATTAGCTTGGGGTTGAGATACTGGTTAAGGAAAGCAACAAACTGAGAGACCAGTCAAAAGTTTAACAAAGAGATCCAGAGAACAAGACAACCATAGTATGTATTGATAAACTTCCCCATATCCCAAATGATCTGGAAGGCTGCTCATATATACAAGGCTATGCACAAGCTCAGCAGAAACCAAAGAGGGTCTTAGCTATCTATTAATTCATGATTGAATTTAAGTCCTTGCACATGCAGAAAATAAAAACCTGGGAAATTTTGTAACCTGCCTGAACTTTGCACCATTTCCCAAACTGAACTGATACATCAAGAAAAAGGTGCAAGTGTCACTGGCTCAAGATGTTTCAGCACAGCCCCTCACCAGTCATTGGCTGACCAGTAAGTTATGCTCTCCTCGAGGAAGCCAATAATGAAGAAAACTGAACAGCCTCACACTGCAGGGGAAACACTTTATAGAATTAGTCCAGGAAGTCACAAGGCAAAACACACAGGTAGTATCAGAAAACAGAGTTGGTGAAATATATTATCAAATATGTCCAGTTCTCAGTAACAGAAGATGATGAAACATGCAACAAAATAGGAAAATGTGACCTGTGGTGGTGGTGGGGACACTCATTGATAGAGGTAGCCCCAGATTGACTTAGGACACAAAGCCTTCAAAGCAGTATTGTAAATGCTTTCACTGCTAATGGAAGCTTTGTTTTAAAGAATTAAAGGAAAGTATGATGACAGTAACTAATCAAATATAAAATATCAACAGAAATTTTGAAAGTGATCTAAATGGAAATTCTGGAGTTGAAAATTATAATAAATGAAAATTCACCCCAGTGACTCAGCAACAGATTGGAGCTGCAGAGAAATAACCAGCAAAATAGAATATAATTAAATAGATTTTTCCAATACAAAGAACAGAGAAAATAAATAAAAATGAACAGAACCTGAGATATGTGGAACACCAGAGACAACTATATCAATACACACATAATGGAATTCCCAAAAGGAGAGAAAGGAGCAGAAAAAAATATTTGATGAAATAATGGCCAAACCTCCTAAAATTGCTTTAATTTGTTAATCCAAGAAGCTCATCGAACTGCAAGGAGGTTAAAAACAGAGATCCACATCTAAACATATCACAAACTGTTCAAAGCTACAAAGAGAAGATCCTAATAGTAGGAAGAGAAAGATTACTCCTTCTGTAGAAGGCAACCCCAATAAGATTAACGGCTGACCATTTTTTTATAGAAATGATGGAGGTCGGTAGGCAGTGGGATGACATTCAAAGTGCTGAAGGGGGAAAAACTGTCAACCCAGAATTCTTTATCAGGCAGAACTATCCTTCAGAAATTTAGGTAATTTGAAAATATTCCCATATAAACACTGTTGCTAGTAAACACTTAAATACTGAAGGATTAAAATACTGAAAATACTGAAGGAACTTCTTCATGCTAAAACAAAGTGACCCCAAACAATAATTTGAACTACACAAAGAAATATAGAGCACCAGTAAACATAATTACATACTTAAGACAGTATAAATGTTTTTCTGTTTCATCCTTTTTTTTTTAAAGACACATTTATTCAGCGTCATGATCAGACTATTACATTTAGCAATCAACAGCATGGGTGCAAAAAAAAAAAGAAAATCTACATTAAAACCCTTTGTTGGAATGCTTTACACTTTCCACAGAACAGAAACTAAAATAACCTGTTGTACAATTAGTCACAAATACAGTCCTCGAGTTTTTTGCCCATACACATGAGTATTGTCTAAAACATGTCTTCTCTGTAGCAGCTAGGCCCTGCCACCACTGTGCTTGGCTGAGTTCACAAATCTCTTGTAACCTGTAGCTTCCCTGTCACTTCTCTGGCTCTCCTCTCCTGCTAAGCTTTGTTTCCTGGCAGCAATTAAAACGTCCTGCCACTGCAATAGCTACTGCTGCTGCTGGAACCACCATAGCCACCTTGGTTTCGTGGTTTGGCAAAGTATTGGCCTCCACCACCATAGGGGCCAGAGCTTCTGCCTCCAAAATTTCCTCCTTTCCTGGGTCCAAAATTTGAGGATTGATTGATGTAATTGCCAAAATTATTATAGCTTCTGCCACCTCCAGAGTTGCTTCCATCATTACCAAATCCGTTACAGCCATCCCCACTGCCACCATATCCACCACCACCTCACCTCGACTGCCACCAAAGCCACCTCGACCACTGAAGTTCCCTCCACGACCAAAGTTGTCATTCCCACCAAAACCACCTCCACGACCACCACCAAAGTTTCCAGAACCACTTCGACCTCTTTGGCTGGATGAAGCACTAGCCATCTCTTGCTTAGATAGGGCTTTCCTTACTGCACAGTTGTGGCCATTCGCATTGTGGTATTTTTGAATGACAATCTTGTCTACAGAGTCATGGTCATCAAATGTTACAAAAGCAAAACCTCTCTTTTTGCCACTGCCTGGGTCAGTCATGATCTCGATCACTTCAACTTTCCCATACTGTTCAAAATAATCTCTTAGATGATGTTCTTCAGTGTCTTCTTTAATGCCACCAACAAAAATCTTTTTCACAGTTAAGTGGGCACCAGGTCTTTGAGAATCTTGTCTTGAGACAGCCCTCTTTGGTTCCACAACTCTTCCATCCACCTTGTGTGGCCTTGCGTTCATGGCTGCATCCACCTCCTCCACAGTGGCATACGTGACAAACCCAAAGCCTCTGGAGCGCTTGGTGTTTGGATCTCTCATTACCACACAGTCCGTAAGCGTTCCCCATTGCTCACAATGGCTCCTCAGACTCTCATCGGTTGTTTCAAAGCTCAAACCTCCGTTGAAGAGCTTCCTCAGCTGTTCAGGCTCTTTGGGAGACTCTGACTTAGACATGACGGTGGTGGGAGGGGAGACTTTAACGATGCTTACTCTGCGGCGTCCACGGGCAGCCTGTTTCATCCTTTTAATTAATAAAATACAAAATCATGAGACAATAATTTGAAAACTATGTTGTTCTTACAGCTTAAAAAGATGTCATATGCATGATGATGATAATACAACCAAAAGAATAAGAAGTAGAACTATATTTGAGCAGCTTCTATAATTTACTGGAATAAATTAGTATTAATCTGAAGTAGCATGTGTTAAGCTTTATTTTGTACCTCTAGAGCAACCAGTAAGAAAATAATCCCAAATACAGTTTCTTTAGAAAAATAATTAAAATGATATAGTAGGAAACAATCTACTTAACACAAAAGGAAATAAAGGAGGAATAGAAAAACAAATAAAAATACTTGAGATGAGTAGGAAACAAGTAATAAAATGGTAGGCACAAATCCATATTAATAATTACCTTAAATATAAATGGATTAAACAATTATCAGAAGCTAAAGATAGACTGGGTGGCTCAGTCGTTACGCGTCTGCCTTCGGCTCAGGTCATGATCCCAGGGTCCTGGGATCGAGCCCCACATCGGGTTCCCTGCTCCGTGGGAAGCCTCCTTCTCCCTCTACCAGTCCCTCTGCTTGTGTTCCCTCTCTCGTTGTGTCTCTCTCTGTCAAATAAATAAATAAAATCTTTAAAAATAAATAAATATAGACTGATATTTTTAATCCAAATACTTGAGATTCAAGGACACAAATAGGTTGAAAGTAAAATGATGAAATAGATATAACCAGGCACATAGTAACCATAAGAGAGCTGGAGTGGATGTACCGACATTAGGAAAAAATGGCTTTTTAGGCAAAGAATTATTATTACAGGCAGACATTTTATAATGATAAAAGTTTTAATTCATCAGGAAGATATAAAAATTGTAAATACATGTGCATGCAGCAGGACCACACCAACCAACAACAGCAGAGTACATATTCAGGTACACCTGCAATATTGTTAAGCCACGAATTATGGCCCGTTGGCTAACTTTGGTCCAATGCCTGATTTATACAGTCTGCAAGTTAGGAATGTTTTTGTTTTTTTACACTGTTTTTGTACACTGAGAACCCAAAGCCTGGCTGAGAGAAGTTAAAATCTAAAGATAGGTCAGTTGAAGCTATTGAGACTGAGAAATAGAAAGAAAAAAGAATGAAGGGAAATGAACAGAGCTCACTAGACCTATGAAATAGCAGCAGCCATATCGGCATACACATGATAGGAATCCCAGAAAGGAGAGGAGGGAAAGTGGCAGAATATTTGAAGAAATAATGGCCCCAAACTCCCCAAATTTGACAAAAGATGTTAACTAAACATTCAAAAGCTCATTGAACTCCAAGAAGGATAAAACTCTTAAGTGACTCACACCAAGACACATTATAATCAGATGGTCAGAAGCCTAGGGACAGAGTAAATCTTTTTTTTTTTTTAAGTTTTATTTATTTATTTATTGAGAGAGAGAGAGAATGGTAGAGAGAGAGCATGAGAGGGAAGAAGGTCAGAGGGAGAGGCAGACTCCCTGCCGAGCAGGGAGCCCGATACGGACTCGATCCCGGGACTCCAGGATCATGACCTGAGCCGAAGGCAGTCGCTTAACCGACTGAGCCACCCAGGCACCCGGGACAGAGTAAATCTTAAAAGCAAGAGAAAAGCTACACATACAGTAGATTCTCAATAAGATTAACAGCAGGTTTCTCATCAGAAATCTTGGAATCCAGAAAAGCATTACGGTACTTCTATTCTATATCTGGGAAGAATATTTTTTCAAGAGTGATTTGGCTTTTAAGTTGAATTCTTGTATGTGACACTAAAAGCATAAGCAACCAAAGAAAAAATAGATAAATTTGACTCATTAAAATTTAAAACTTCTTTTTATCAAAGGACGTTGTCAAGAAAGTAAAAAGACAGCCTACAAAATGGGAGATAATATTTGTAAGTCATAGATCTGCCAGAGGTCAAGTAACCAGAATATATACAGAACTCCTGCTGCTCACCAACAAAAAGAAAACTAAAAACTGGGCAAGGGACTTGAAAACACATTTCTCCAGAGATGACATACAGATGGTCATCAAGCACATAAAAAGTTGCTCAAAATCATTAGTCATTAAGGAAATGCAACTCTCAAAACCACAATGATTCTACTTTGCATTTACTAGGATGTTTATAATTTTTTAAATGGACAGTAAATTCTGTGAGGATATGGAGAAATTGGGGCACTGATACATCGCTGGTGGAAATGTAAAATGGTGTAACTGCTGTGCAAAAAAATTGGTAGTTCCTCAACTACCATGTAACCTGGCAATTCCACTTCTAGATATATACCCCAAACAGTTGAAAACAGGAACTCCAATGTTGGTACACAAATGTTCATAGCAACACAATACACATTAGCCAGTAAGTGGAAACAGTCCAAATAGCCATCAGTGGATGAATGGATAAACAAAATGTCATATATACATACTATGGAAAATTATTCAGCCTTACGAAGGAATGGTACATGTATTTGTGCATGCAACAACATGGATGAACCTTACAAATGAAAGAAGCCAAATAATGGAAGGTCACATTGAATGATTCCATTTATATGAAATATCCAGAATAGGTAAATGAATAGATACAGAAAGAATGGTGATTATCAAAGGCTCGGGGAAGGTAGTAATAGGAAATAACCACCTAATGTATAACTACTCATTTGGGATGTATGAGAATGTTTTGGAGAAATACACATAGCATAGAAGTGACTATTTTAAAGCATACAATTCAATGGCATTAGTACATTCAAAATATGCAACCACCACCTTATGTTATGAATTTCTCCTTCGTAAAAACAGACTTTAAAATCACGATGTGATGCCACTTCACACCCACTTAAACCTTTATGATAGAAAAGATAGTAACAAGCATTGCCAAGAATATGAAAAAACTAGAACCATTATACATTACTGATGAAAATGTTAAATGGTGCGGCCACTTTGGAGAATAGCTTGCCAATTTCAAAATATCAGATGTTAGATGGATAAACAAAATGTGGTGTATACCTACCTGTGGGATGCATTATAAATAGTATTTGGCTCAGTCACTTAAGCAGCCGGGCAACTCTTGATTTTGGCTCAGGTCATGATCTCAGGGTCCTGGGATTGAGCCCTGTGTCAGGCTGTGTGCTCAGTGGGGAGTCTGCTTGAGATTCTCTCTATACCTCTCCCTCTGCCCCTCCCCCACACTCGTGCTCACTCTCACTCTCTCTCTCTGTAAATAAATCTTTTAAAAAAATAATATTTGGGGGGCACCTGGGTGGCTCAGTTGGTTAAGTGACTGCCTTCAGCTCAGGTCATGATCCTGGAGTCCCAGGATCGAGTCCCACATCGGGCTCCCTGCTCAGCATGGAGTCTGCTTCTCCCTCTGCCCTTCCCCCCTCTCATGTGCTCTCTCTCTCATTCTTTCTCTCAAATAAATAAAATCTTTTTAAAAATAAATAAATAAATAAAATTAAAAAATAGTATTTGGAATGGAATTACAAAGCACAAAGTAATGATATCTGCTACAACGTAGGTGAACCTCAAAAACATGGTAAGTCAAAGAGGCCAGATGTAAAAGACCATGTGTTCTCTTATTCCATTTATATGAAATGTTCAGAAAAGGGAAATTTGTAAGAGACAGAAAATAGACTAGTGATTTCCTGGGCTGACGGTGGTAACATGAATTGACTAAAAGTGGACACAGGATAGCTTTTGGGGGTAATGGAAATGTTCTAGAATTGGATTGTTGGATTGTGGTGATAGTTGCATATGTCTACAAATTTACCACAATCATAGAGTTATACTCTTAATTCAGGTAAATTTTATGTTATGTAAATTATTCCTCAATAAAAATATTTTTTAAAACATCAGGTATGAAGCTTGATAGTGGTGTTAAGACTCCTAAAATTGACTTATCAGTGTTTCACTAATTGAAACTATGGCAGTCTCCCGAGTATATCTGTGTCATGTTTTTACTTTGTAAGAATTTCTAATGATAACTTCTGGATGTGTGTGTGATCATCCGTTTCATATACCATTTGATGTACTGAATTTCTTTTGTATGTGCAGAGGATGGTTAGAACGAGAGAGCAGGTATGGTCTGCAACCAGGACACAATTGGTTTATCATCTCCATGCAGTGGTGGCAGCAGTGGAAAGAATATGTCAAATATGTGAGTATGATTCCCCTTTATCTACATATTTCATAGAATTTTCAACTCTATCAGACTTTGTGTGACTACTGGCCAGGAATAAAATGCTTCAATGTAGATAAGGATTGGAAGGGGGAAGAAATGAATACCTATGTGACACTTCTATGGACTAAGCCCTGTGCTTAAACTTCCACATAAATTTCCTCCCTTGCAACAACTCTGTGAGGAAGGTAATAATGGACACGGGGGTGCTTGCATATGCACCTTACATATCTCAGTTAATCCTCACAGTATCCCTGGGAGGAAGGTGGTATGAACTCATTTTACCTGTGATGAACCTGAGGCTGACATGAAAGGTAACCTAAATACAGGGTGGAAGTTCTGGGATCAAACCTAAGCACTGACTTTTAAGTCAATGGTGTCTCAACCACATCATTTACATTATCCTTCATTTGTTCACCTTTTTCATCAAAATGTTGAAGACCCTTGGGTAAGAAGTATTGATTTTCTGTTTAAAAAAGTTAATTTCAGAACTTAAATTAGAACTCAATTTCTTTTTTTTTTTTTTTTTAAGATTTTATTTATTTATTCATGAGCGACAGAGAGAGAGAGAGAGAGGCAGAGGGAGAAGCAGGCTCCCAAGGAGCAGGGAGCCCGATGCGGGACTCGATCCCAGGACCCTGGGATCATGACCTGAGCTGAAGGCAGACGCTTAACCATCTGAGCCACCCAGGCGCCCTAGAACTCAATTTCTAAATGATAATCTGCCATTGTTCTAAATAAAGAATTCAAAGAGAAATTCTCATTAGTGAATATTCTCATCTTACTTAAAACAGAATGGATTTTTCTTCAGAATTAAAAGACTCAGAGTAATGCCAGGAATCCAATTTCTCCATATTTGGAGAGCCAGTTGATTAATGTAGACTCCTTGTTACTTACCAAATGATCACTAACCTGATTATTTAATTTATATTTTTTCTTTTCTTTTTTTAAGATTTTATTTATTTATTTGATGGAGAGAGACACAGTGAGAGAGGGAGCACAAGCAGGGGGAGTAGGAGAGGGAGAAGCAGGCTTCCCGCTGAGCAGGAAGCCCAATGTGGGGCTCGATCCCAGGACCCCGGGATGATGACCTGAGCAGAAGGCAGACGTTTAATGACTGAGCCACCCAGGCACCCAATTTATATTGTTTTTCTATGTGTCTTTTTCGGTCATTGTTTATTTATCAGAATATTGGTAGACTGTTTATGTTATTGACTTCATTATTCTGCCTGGTTCTTTTTCTATTTTTCAGAGTTTAATATTGTGTTTTCACATACAAAATATATTAATCAGTGTTGTTGAAGGAGTAAACAAGTAGGCAAATGACTTCAAACCTTGTATAGGTACATTATAATGATGGTGATTGTTAAGTAGAAAATGAAAACGTTGGGGTAAAGCATCCCACTCTATTTTGAAATGCTTTCTGTCCTTTATGTTCTTAGATTGGCCTTAGAATGAATGGTTATTAATATTTTACTGTCTGCAGACGCAAAGTGTAACCTCATTTTGTGTTTTGAAGTATTACTTTTTGTTTCCTGTAGGAACACGGTAGAGGTCTTGTTCTTCACAGCTCATCCCTTATAAACAGAAGTGCACTGCCAAGAACACAAACCTGATTTGCTCTTGCCTGCCATAACCCTTCTTGCATTAAAAGAATTAGTGGAGGGTGGTAAGGGAGAGATGTGGAGGGGGAAGTCCGCACTTAAGTATCATATTCTCTCCACTGTGGCATTCTGTGTTATTGTCTAGTATGTGTCTGTCAAATGCAGACTTTAAAGTTACTTTAAAATGAAACTGGCTGGGGGCATCTAGGTGGCTCAGTCAGTTAAGCGTCTGACTCTTGATTTCACTGGGGTCCTGGGATCAAGCTCCATGTAGGCTCCCAGTTCAGCAGCGAGTCCTGCTTCTCTCTCTCTCTCCCTCTCTCTCTCCCTCTCCCTCCCTCCCCCCCTGCCCTGCTCATGCTCTCTCGCTCTCAAATAAATAAAATCTTAAAAAAAAATGCAAATCACTTTTTAAAAAAGTGACATCCTGGGCCTTGTCTGTAAAATGAGATTAAGAACAGTTACCTCCAAGGTCAGAGCAGAAATCCTCACTACGTTTGCCCTCTGTGGATTTGCCAACTTCAGTTCCATTGGGATCATGCTGGGAGGACTGACCTCCATGGCCCCCCAGCGGAAGAGCGACTTCTCCCAGATAGTGCTGCGGGCGCTCTGCACTGGGACCTGTGTGTCGCTGGTGAATGCCTGCGTGGCAGGGATCCTCTATGTGCCCCGGGGGGCTGCGGTCAACTGCACGACCTTCCTGAACACAACCATGGACGGCAGCAGCTTCGAGGTGTACCAGTGCTGCCGCAGGGCCTTCCAGAGCCCCAGCCCAGAGGTCCACCGAGAGGCCCTGGACGTCTGCTGTCGATTTTACAACCACACGATCTGTGCGTAGCGGGGGCAGCACGTCTCCGGCCTCCTGGGGGCTGCTCGTCCCCATGACGTGGCTGTTCCCACCCTTCTCTCTCCAGGCTCCTCCTGGGGGGGAAGCCACGGGGCCAAGACTCACCTCGGTCACACGGTTGGGGAGGAGCGATGGGGCGAGCGGGCAGAGAGTGGGTGGTGTGGAAGTGAGGGATGCCCCCCAATCCTTGCCCCCTTCCTGCTGCCTCCCGAAATGTGAATTCTCAGGGTCACCTCTGCCTCCTTTTCTCTCCCCTCCACATCCAAACAGCACTCTGGTCCTCTTTGTCTCCCCACCGTGGGTCTCTCATGTGCACCCTTCCCTTCAGTTATGGGGTCCCTCGCCCTGGGCTTTGCAGCCGCCTCCCTCCTTCCCCCTCTGGCACTGGAATCTTGCTGTGGCTTACCTGGGCCAGACCCTTCCTCTACTTTCAGAGGCTCCCCTGCAGCCTTTGCCCATAGCATTCCCAAACTGTGGTGTCCCGTGGAACACTGTCCCACGAGGTATTAGAAGGTTCCGTGATCCACCAGGCTTGGAAAACACCGGGCTGAATAAAGTTACACAGGTTTTGCAAAAAAAAAAAAGAACAGTTACCTCCATCACAGGAGGTTATGAAGATTAGAGGAGTCGATACATGCTAAGCATCTTAGAACAGTGTCTGGCACATAGTAAGTACTTAATAAGTATTAGCTAATAGTCTGAGAAAACAGTATAGGATAATAGTAGTGAGCTTGTACTCCCTGTGTTAGAGTCCTGGTCCTGCTACTTGTGGTATGACCTTGAACAAGTTACTTAGCCTTTCTCTGCCTCAGTTTCCTCATACAAACAACAGGGTTAATAATGATACCTATTTCAATAGGGTTGTTACAAAGAATTAAATGAATTAACATATGTGAAGCACTTAGCCCCATGCCTGGCAAGTAGGACCCTATGTAAAGTTAAAGGAAGTAATGGTAGTAATACTAGCAGTGGTTTTAGCAAAGCAGTAGCAGTAGTAATTAGTGATTTACATTTGCCTTTTCAGTATATATGGCAATTTTGGCAAATGCTTTATTTAAGAAAAATAAATCGGTGTTTTTAATGTGTTGGATAATTTCCTCTGGGCTTAGTCTGCCCACCTAATAAGATATAAGTTAGCTTTAGTTAATGTCTTTTCATAAAATGGCATATTTGCTTATGTGAATTAGTAATTGTCTATGAGGGCAGACTGTATCTTTCAGACAGTAGCATGCCTAAATAGAGACTAAGGGAGCAGGAAAAATAAGCAGTCCTTTCTCAGAAGTGGTTTGCCTCAGATATGAATGATTGACTTGAGTTTGAATATTTGATCTGCTTATGAGATCTGTTCCTTTGATGAGCCGAAGTTTTTTCTACGATGTGAAATCTCCTTTTGTACAAATGTAAATGGGGAGAAATGATGAAATCTTTTCTGTTTGTCATCATTGTAGTATATATTGTTGTCTTCCCTCCTGTTTGAGAACTGAGGGAGCAGCTCTTACTACTCAATTACAGATTTTACTGTTTATTATGTATTATTGGTTGTTATGTGACTTTGGAGTTAGAAAGCACTTTAAGCACTTTTCTAAATTTACAAACAAAGCCTCTAAAGGGCCCTTTAGGTTTTGTAATTGCACAGAGTTGTATTAGGCAATTACTTTATTACCTGATCTAGATTTCTAGAGTTCAGGTCTCTTGACTCCTACCTTAGTACTTTTTCCATTACTCCATACTATCTTCCATTTTTCAAAAACCAACATTGCAGACTAATGAAATGTAAAATTGGCATAACTAGTAGTTGTTTAAGTTCATTAATACTTGTAGTATTCATATGTATAGAAAAAAGCATCATCACTGATAGAGAAGAAAGTGAATCCTGACCCTTATTTTGGAACATCATTAACCACTGATACAACTCAAAAGAAATCATGACATGCTCAAAATAGAATTATCTTATATTAAAGTGCCACATAGCACTTTTAGAAATCATTGACTCAGAGAAGGAGGAAATTTTTCACCATTGGTGAAACTTGACCTACCTAGAGACCTATCTTCTGAAAACACAGGATAGTTGCTAATAGTTCCAGAACCAGAAGTCAGTAAAAACAAAACAAGACCCTTTGACATTTAAGGGGAAAATTTCTTGGAGCAACGGGAAATAACACTCAGAGCCAGTGGCTATGTATGTGACCATCCACAAACATGTAAAAGGAAAGTAGTCATAAGATTAGTCAACTGAAAATGTTGACAATTTCACTAAAAGCCAAGGGGGGAAGTAATGATCTGAAAAATAGGGCAGAGAAGGGGGAAGAAGAAAGAACCTGAGTGATGGTGACAGTTTCAGAGAGTGCCCAACACTGAGAGCAGTAGATTCCTAGAATACAAAAACAAGCCAGAAGTGAGAAGATAGACCACAATAGTTGGAACATTGGAAAATAAGTGAAGAAAAGCCTTTATTCTCTATCTA
Source organism: Callorhinus ursinus (assembly GCF_003265705.2). Classification (NCBI taxonomy): domain Eukaryota; kingdom Metazoa; phylum Chordata; class Mammalia; order Carnivora; family Otariidae; genus Callorhinus; species Callorhinus ursinus. Next base: position 10,788,826 of record NW_027397096.1, on the reverse strand, counting down.
AAAAGAGTATCATTCACTGCGCCATGTTAAAAGTATATGGTATGGTGTGCAGTCACTGATAAGCTATTACAATTATTCTGTTGCTGAATTATTGTAAAACTCTAACAGATTTAATGCCTGGTAATATTTTTATCACCCCGTTTTCTTACCAATGATATCTATAGATTTCATCCTAAGGACTAAGCTGTTCAGAAAAGAAATAAGAATGGTTTCATGTAAATTTTCTTTAGAAATATAAGCTATATATAAGATTTCCAAAGCCTAGGCCAGTCAATTTTAAGTGTCTGCCCTCAGCTCAGGTCATAATCTGGGGTCCTGGGACCGAGCCCTGAGTTGGGCTCCCTGCTCAGCTGGGAGTCTGCTTCTCCCTCTCCCTCTGCCCCTTTCCCCCTCCCCCACTTGTGCAGCTCTCTCTCTCTCTCTCAAATAAATAAATAAATCTTTAAAAAAAATTTTAAATACAATTCCAAATATTTCTCTTTGAAATTCTGTTAAATGTCAAACTCACAAAAATGAAACAAGACGAAACCAGAGAGGGAGACAGATTATAAGAGACTCTTTTTTTTTTTTTACATTCTTTCTTTTTTTTTAAATTTTATTACGTTATGTTAATCACCATACATCATTAGTTTTTGACGTAGTGTTCCATGATTCATTGTTTGCGTATCACACCCAGTGCTCCATGCAGAATGTGCCCTCTTTAATACCCATCACCAGGCTAACCCATCCCCCCACCCTCCTCCCCTCTAGAACCCTCAGTTTGTTTCTCAGAGTCCATAGTCTCTCATGGTTCGTCTCTCCCTCCGATTTCCCCCCCTTAATTTTTCCCTTCCTGCTATTTTCTTTTTTTTTTTAACATATAATGTATTATTTGTTTCAGAGGTACAGGTCTGTGATTCAACAGTCTTACACAATTCACAGCGTTCACCATAGCACATACCCTCCCCAGTGTCTGTCACCCAGCCACCCCATCCCTCCCCCCCACTCCAGCAACCCTCAATTTGTTTCCTGAGATTAAGAATTCCTCATATCAGTGAGATCGTATGATACATGTCTTTCTCTGATCCTCAAAAAGTTGAAAATAGCGCTACCATACAACCCAGCAATTGCACTTCTGGGTATTTACCCCAAAGGTACAAATGTAGGGATCTGAAGGGGTACGTGCACCCCGATGTTTATAGCAACAATGTCCACAGTAGTCAAACTATGGAAAGAGCCAAGATGTCCATCGACAGATGAATGGATAAAGAAGATGTGGTATACATAAGAGACTCTTAATCTCAGGAAACAAACTGAGGGTTGCTGGAGTGCAGGGGGGTAGGAGGGATGGGGTGGCTGGTGATGGATATTGGAGAGGGTATCTACTATGGTGAGCGCTGTGAACTGTGTAAGACTGGTGAATCACAGACCTGTACCCCTGAAACAAATAATACATTATATGTTAATAAAAAAATTTTTTTAAATAATAAAAAAATGTCAAACTCAGAGGAAAGCTTGAAGAAATTTTTTACTCAAGTGGAATTAAAGGAGACCCAATCTTCCTCAAAATTTATTAATACATATTTTTTAAAAGTATCTTATAGTACATAAACAAACTTGAATGGAATAGAGAATTGAATATAAATTTTAAAAAGAGTTGCCTGTCAAGTCCACATGATAGTTATGTGGACATCATTTAAGTTCAAGAACACTTGTAGCAGAAATAAAGTGATTTTCCTGTAGGATAATGAAGTGACCTGCTAGAAGACTTTAATTTTTCAAGTTATTCTTTCAAAATGGCTATCTTATTAGTTTTACTCCATCTTTATAGGAAAGAAGCAAATGACCCAAAGGTTCATTAAAATCTGAAGCTTTTTAAAAAGCAAGTTCCAGAGCAAGTAGTACATTCAGTAAGAAATCAGTTACTACTATACTCTCAGAGTTTGGAGCACGTTATGAAAACAAATCCTCACTAGGGCAGTGGTAATCAATTTTGACTGCGTAATAGGATCACATAAAGGCCTTTACAAAAAAAGGAAGAAAAGAAATGCCTCTGTTCCGCTCCAGACCAAATAAATCAAAAAGCATAATTGAAAAAAAAAAGATTGAATTAATATAAATAAGTCATCTTGTTTACTGAAAATTTCTTTTGAAACTTAATTTAAATTGAATCCATTTTCGTTGGTATGGACTCGACATCAGAAAAGCTGTGAGACAATCAATATTATCTTTAAGAAATTGCCATGAAATCCACACACTGAAGGCCAAACATAGGATTAATAATATAAATTACTCAAGCCTAATTTACATTTCAGCTTCTTTAGCCATAGGTTATTTTTGTTCTGTTGTCCATACAATTTTGATTTCTTTGGTGCATAGTCTAATTTAAAATACTGATGGGGGCGCCTAGCTGGTTCAGTCGGTAGAGCATGCAACTGTTGCTCTCCGGGTCATGAGTTCAAGCCCCATGTTGGGCATAGAGCTTACTTAAGAAAAGAATAAATCCTAATGCCCAAAATTCATATTTAATGTAGATTCCCAGTTTTTAGTCATTTGTGTACTATGGCCATCATATTTTGCCATATAATGCCCATAAAATTATTTGCTTAATATGTTTATTTAAATTACTTTATCATTTTTATGTAAATAAATGTATTTTTAAAATAAACTTTATATCAGTATCTTAAATAAAAAATCAGTGTCACACTCCAGAAATAGAAGGTCAAAATAAAAATAAATTCAGTGAAAATATCAAATTCCAGCTAAATAGTATTGCCCTTTGAAGACTAGTATTAAGATCTGTTCTCTGTTAAAAAGAGAAATGATCAAGTGTTCATTAGCAGATCAAGTATTAGATTAGCACATTAAAAAAAAAAAGATTAGCACATTAGTACCAAATGGGGACCCTTTCCTTGAAGTAATTAGAGGATTGAGAGAGAATTGATAGGGACTAACTTTTTCACTGTGAACTAGGTTATTTAATACCCAGAATAATCTGGTACCTTTCCCATACTTTAGGAAACTTATTGACAGAAGATGCCAACATTAGGATCTGTTATAAAGAATCCATATGCTTCTGAATTGAAGTTTTAACACTTGATATTTTAAAAAATTTAATCCCAAAAGTCATTTGGTCTGTAGAAAGGGACCTAGGTTTTATTCTCATTCTTCTTGCCACTCTTTCAGTTAAAGGCACTGAAATTTCTTCGGAGCTGTCTTCTGAAGGATCTACAGATTGATAGTATTCACCTGGCTTATAGATAAGAGAGGAGAAAGCATCTAATAAAATGTTGATCCAGTGTCTCTCTGCGCTAAAATTAGGGATGCTCTGATTGCATTAAAAGAAACTAAAGCCCCCACTGTGCTATTGCTATGCTGTTACTTGGAGTTCGTCTTTTAAATTGGATATTTTTCTTGGGTTGGGTCATTTGCTTTATAAGCAGTGCCTCCAGTAATCAGTTTTCTCCATAAAATGCATGTCAGTGTTTACTGAATGCAACTTGAGTTCTTCTCCCCATGCTATTGCAAATCTCCTCAGATGCCTGTGGGACCTTGTTTCACTGGTAAATCCCTTTAGTCTTTCTCTTTACCCTCTCAGTTACAAATATCCTGATCTTCTAAAAACATTCATAGATAAATGTTCTCAGAATCTTACCGTTCTGTTTTTCTATCACTAAACTTAGTAGAAAATAATTCTGTGCTAGTAGTCTCTGCTTCTGGTACTGTACTCCTGATTTTTCTTCCATCATCAGATTCAGTGTCCTTCCAGATTCTTACGTTGCCTATTTTGTAAATTTTGTTCTCTCCTTATTCTACATACACCATGTTCTTATTCTTCAGGAAGGCTCTTGAGCTTCAAATTTTTATATTCTGCCTCTTTTTCTGTCCTGACCACAAGACTCAAGTGTCCAGGTAACTCAAACAAGAATATCCCAAAATAAGCTCATTCCCCAAATGATCCCATTAACTCATATACTTTATCTTATAAAGGTGCCAACTCCCATCTAATCATCTACACCAGCCCCTCAGGTTCTACCTGGAGTTATCTTTGCTCCTCTTTCATACACAATTAGTTGTCAAATTTTTTCACCTCCTACATATCCTTAATCCATGTTCTTCTCTCCATCTACTTATTTCTGGATCTAGCTTTATGGATTAGTACCTTATCATCTCTTGCCTTGAATTATTATAGGAGCCACTTTTTTTTAACACTTTATTTTTTTTAAAAAAATTATTTATATTTATTTTAGAGAGAAGAGACCTCGCGGGGAAGGGAGAGGCAGAGGGAGAGTGAGAGCGAATCTCAAGTAGACTCCCTGCTGAGCAAGGAGCCTGACACAGGGCCTGATCCCACAACCCCGAGATCATGACCTGAGCTGAAATCAAGAGTTGGATGCTTAACCGATTGAGCCACCCAGGCGCCCCATTACAGGATACCTCTAACTTGTGTCTCAGTTTTCCATTTCTGCCTCTAGTCCTTTCTGAGAGTACTTTTTGAAGTAAAAAATGGATTAGACTATTCCGTTTGAAAGCCTCTCACAGAAAAATCCTGTGAAAATAAGCTAAGTGAAAGAAAAACTATATGCTGTGTTTCAAATGTAATACCTGGGTGCCTGGGTGGCTCAGATGGTTAAGCGTCTGCCTTCAGCTCAGGTCATGATCCCAGGGTCCTGGGATCGAGTCCCTCATCGGGCTCCCTGCTCCTTGGGAGCCTGCTTCTCCCTCTGCCTCTCTCTCTCTCTCTCTCCCTCTCTCTGTCTCTCATGAATAAATAAATAAAATCTTAAAAAAAAAAGAAAAACTATAAAAAATAAAAATTAAAAAATAAAATGTAATACCTGTTTTATAGCAACCAGAATGATAGTTCACATTTACTAAATGCGAGGCACCTTACATACGTTGCTCATGAAATCTTCACAGTAACTCTGAGATAGATACTAATATTATCCTGATTTCTACCCATGAAGAAACTGAGGCTTAGAAATTTACTTATTGTGGGGGCTCCTGGGTGGCTCAGTCAGTTAAGTATCTGACTCTTGATCTCAGCTCAGGTCTTGATCTCAGAGTAGTGTGTTCAATCAAGTCCTGTGTTGGGCTCCATGCTGGGTGTGGAGCCTACTTAAAAAAAATTATTGTGAAAGTTCACATAGCTGGTAAGTCAGAGAGCTGCCCTTAATTCCAACTATATACTGCACACTATTTTTTACATGTATGTGTATGTTTTCAGTCACAAAAAAATAAAGGAAACATCAAAATATCAACTGTAGTTAATGCTAAATGATGGGGTCATTTGGCATATTTGTGATATTGGTCTGTAGAATCTGTAATAATAAAAAGAATAAATATTATTTAATTTTTTAATATAAGAAAAAACCTTCCATGATTTTCAGTTTTCAACAGAATAAAGCCTAAATTACCTTGTGTTCGGGGCACCTGGGCTGCTGGCTGGCTGGCTCAATCGGTAGAACATGCGACTCTTGATCTCAGGGTCATGCTTTTAAGGTCCACATTGGATGTAGAGCTTACTTTAAAACATAATAAATAAACAGGGGCACCTGGGTGGCTCGGTTGAGTGTCTGACTGTTGATTTTGGCTCAAGTCGTGATCTCAGGGTCAGGAGGTCGAGACCCATGTTGGGCTCCGCACTTGGCAGGTAGTCTGCTGGGGATTCTCTCTCCTTCTCCTTCTGCTCCTCCCCTCCCTACCCCCACCCCCTGCTTCCCTCTGCAATAATAAATAAATAAATCTTTAAAAAATAAATAAACAGGGGCGCCTGGGTGGCTCAGTCAGTTGAGTGTCTGCCTTCAGGTTGGGTCATGATCCCAGAGTGCTGGGATGGAGCCCCGCATGGGTCTCCCTTCTCATCTGGGAGCCTGCTTCTCCCTCTGCCTCTGCCTGCTGCTTTGCCTATTTGTGCTGTCTCTCTGCCTCTCTGTCAAATTAATAAAATCTTAAAAGATTAAAAAAAGATTTTTTTTTAAATTAAATAAACACATACATACGTACATCACTCACTCACTTTCTGTCAGAGTCCTTTGCAGTATGTGTTCCCAGTCTGCGTTACCAATTTTATTTATACACACTCTTCCTCTTGGAAAAAACTAAAATTTAGTTATACATTAAAATGTTCTTAATTGGGGTACCTAGGTGGCTCAGTCATTAAGCGTCTGCCTTCAGCTCAGGTCATGATCCCAGGGTCCTGGATCGAGCCCAGCATTGGGCTGCCTGCTCAGTGGGAAGCCTGCTTCTCCCTCTCCCACTCCCCCTGCTTGTGTTCCCTCTCTCAGTCAAAAAATAAATAAAATCTTAAAAAAAAAGTTCTTAATTGGCAGTAGCTAACTACAGGAGGATTAGAAGCAATAGGTAATTTGGGGATTCATTTTTGAAGGCTGCTTAGTTCTTGGATTATTAAATTGTACCTTTTAATCTCTTCGTGATTTTTAGGATGCCAGCCCTGTTGTAATTGAGCCATCATCTGTTCTGAATGGAGGAAAATACTCATTTGGAACAGCAGTACATTGTATAGAGCAGAGTGAAGATAGAATTGGAGGAGGCAGCCTCACTTACGTGAATACCACAGAAGAGAAATTTTCAGACAACATTTCTTCTGCATCTGAAGCCTCAGAAACTGCTGGCAGTGGTAAGTATGGCTTGTTTCCCATAAAGTTTATTGAGGGTCACGTCTTAAAGGAGTATACTTTGTCAGAAATGTGCTTCGTAGGATATAATCAGGTTTCTATTCACAGAAATAAGTTTTCAGTGAAATGGTCAATTATAAAATTCCTGAATATATTAGTAGCTTTACAAAGAGAAACTCTTCTATATTCTACTTCATTAATCTCTCAATTTGAAAATATGTTCACTGTTGGGGCGCCTGGCTGGCTCAGTCAGTAGAGCATGCAACTCTTGATCTCAGGGTTGTGGTTCAAGGCCCATATGGGGCGTGGACCTCCTTAAAATAAATAAGTTCATTTGTAAAAAAAAAAAAAAAAAAAAAAAAAAAAATATCACTGTTTTTTTCATTGATTAAAGCTACTTCTTTCTGTATTGCTATTATTTTGTCAATAATTTGGAAAGACAGTTTTTGAGAAAAGACCATTTTTGAGATAATCTAAAATTCCATCTCCGAGACTCTCTGCCTTCATTGGATTAAATGCACCCTCATATCAGATTCTACAGACATTTCAGGCTGGAATTGGGGGATTATTTTGTTAAACTATTGAGAAAAAGTCATAATGCTTCCCATAATCCCCTACAGTCTTTGGTAGGACTAAAACTAAAAACTAAAAAAACACTAAAACTCAATGTTCTACACATTTGGGGAAAATACTTTGATGTTTGTGGCATAGTTGAGTTAAGCTGATCCTTCTGCTGATAACAGTGGCAGTGCTCTCAACCTTACTCTGTTGTTATTTCATCTTTGAGATCTGGCAAATTGGACAGATCTAGCATCCTCTCTACAAAGTTCTTTGTAGAATCTACTCCTTCTTGTTCCCCATCTGACATTACAGCGATCATTCAGCAGTCCTAGAAGTTCTGTCTCTGATGAGCTTTAACACCAAGATTATTTTTAACCCTCTCTAAGGTCCTTTTTGTTATGTGCTTACCCTGACCTGTGCTACCCATAGGCTGAGCAGTGCCGCAGACAAAAGGTTTAAAGTGACTGATGGCTAGAATGTTTACTCAGTTGATGGCTAGAATGGTTAGTCTGTAGTTCAGAGTTGAAAAAGCTTAAAATACCATTGAGGTTCACAACTCTTAAGTCATCATTAATCATTTTTCTGTGTGCATTTTTCTATTGTAACCTGGCATGCCTTCCTTTGAAATAAATTTATTAGGGAAGTTCCCTCCTCTCTGGCACTCTTCTGTTACAATTCTTGTTTTAGCTCCTTCCCTTTGGTTTAGAGACTTCTTATGGCCAATCTACTAAGAACATTTGGAATGTGTTTACAGGTGAAAAAAAAGAATTAAGGGTGACTATGTGAGATCCCAGGTATTTGACCATACCTCTTCCTTTTCTATCAGAGGATGTATAATTCTTGTGAATTATTAGATATTTTAGGATGCTGGCCAAATGTTCATTTGGTAACTGTTGGTTTTTTGGGGGGTTTTTTGTTTGTTTTTTTAGATTTGTATTTATTTATTTTAGAAAGAGAGCATGTGAATGGGGTTGAGGGGGACCAGGGCCAGGGGGAGAGGGAAAGAAAGAATCCCAAGCAGACTCCACGCTGAGCTGAGTGTGGAGCCAGACGTGGGGCTGGATCTTACAACCCTGAGATCATGACCTGAGCTGAAATGAAGAGTCGGACACTTAACCGACTGCACCAGTCAGGCACCTCATTTGGTAACAGTTTTTAAAGCTTTTCTTCCACCTAGTGTTACGGTAGGTATTGTCCAGAAGGATGACGTCTGTATTTCCTATCTTCTGCAGAGTTATCAAAATCTTATACTGTACTGACATGCCAACAGAAAAATAGCATTAATCTAATACATGGACATTGAGTTCATATCTTCAAGCCTATTTATGTATAATAACTAAAAATAAAGAGATTCCATCCTCTTTTCCCTTACAGGCTTTCTGTATTCTGCCACACCAGGGGCAGATATGTGCTTTGCCCGACAACATAACACGTCTGACAATAATAACCAGTGTTTGCTAGGAGCCAATGGGAATATTTTGTTGCATCTCAATCCTCAGAAACCAGGGGCTATTGATAACCAGCCACTAGTAACTCAAGAACCTGTAAAGGTAGGTGATACGACATCTATGTAAAACAATTCTCTTTCAAAAAAGTGGCAAATAAATTTCATTCTAGAGGTTTTAATGTATAGCATGACATTCGTACATCATGGTTCATTAAATTAACCTGTTGGAGATGGAAATCTCTGCACAGTATATTTCTGTGAGGATATTTTATGATTTAGTAATTGCATAGAAGCAGTGTAGTAATCCTTAGAAATATTCTTATTAGGACAGCTACTTTGAAAATGTAGTTTTATGTGTATGTGGAATTTTTTTCCAAAATAATAATTTCTAAGCCAGTCTCATTTCCAAATGCTCTAGTGATTTTTCAAATGATTTGCCTTGAGTTCTCTTTCTTAAATAATTTATTTCGAAAGTTAAAAATAAAAATCTCGTTTAGAAAATTACTTTCCGATAACATGAAACTGAATAGTGACATATGTGTTTGTTCTCCTGTGTCTAGATTTTGTTAAAACACGAGACTGTAATACTAAAAATATTAAATATCAACATTTGTATTCCGTTCTTTCTAAGGCTACATCATTAACACTAGAAGGAGGACGATTAAAACGAACGCCACAGCTGATCCATGGAAGAGATTATGAAATGGTCCCAGAACCTGTGTGGAGAGCGCTTTATCACTGGTATGGAGCAAATCTGGCTCTACCCAGACCTGTAAGTATAACCAGTGGTGCTTTATGAAAGGAACAGTCCTGGTTGGGTCTTCCATTACTTTTCTATATGAATCTCACTATCCACAAATTAGTTCTTACTAATGGCAACAGAGTACTCAGTACCTGTAAATTAGTTGAACAAAATTGAGATTTCTTTACATTTATTCATTCATTTATTCATACATTCACCGAGTACTGTATTAGTACCAGCTCTACAATGATGTGCCTGTGGGAGTGGGTGGCTTACCTGGAGCGGAGGGAGTAGTCACTGGACTAAATAAAGTCAAGGGATTGTGAGGCTAGGCTATTAAATAAGTCATCCATATAAACGCAGACTTTAGGATAATGTAGGGCTTAGGCTGGAGCAGAAGTCTGAGAGCCGGTGCTGAAAAGTTCAGTGAATATAGGGGAAGTGGTGCAATGATTACTTCTGAGACTGTTATCTTTATTAACCACACAGGCATCCATTTAGGGATTGGTTCATCCCATAGTTGTTGGTGGATTTTTGTGTTTTGTCTTTTTGAGGGAAGGACACAAAAATGATCATAACAGGGTGATAACAGGAATCCAAGGCAAGTGAATTCTGATTGTTGCCATTACTAGGATGAGTCATTGAGAGCATAAATAAAATGCTCTGAAGTAATTTAAAAGACTTGAAGTATATAATATCACAATATTAGCGAGTTAACTATACCATTATACTGTTGGGCTTAGGATTCATACCCTGAACACTCTTTGTGTTGTCAATGCAGTAAAATACTTCGTAAGAAGGTTCTTTTTGTAGATCAAGAAACACTCTCCCTCATATAATGTTCCAGATTGAAATTTCTTACACCAGAAAAGTTTGCATAAATGAGATACAGTAACTTAGATCACTTCCAAAGAGAGGAAGAAGTCTGCTGTAAAGCCTTAGTCTATAATTTTGATGTTGACTTTGACTAACTAATAATTATGTTTATTAAAAATTGTGTTTAAGTCGGAAACAGGAATTTGGGCTTTGTGTCTGTTGGCTCCAAAAGGTTCCTACTGTATTTGGCATCAGAACTCCTAGAAGATACATACAAATACGAATGTACATAGATACATAAACATATATATACTTTATTTATTGGGAGGTGGGGTAGTCCTTCAGTTAGTCACTTAATTTCTGGGACTTTCCAGCTTTATCTTTATATTCTATATCTGGGAAAACATTGTGATAATTGTGTTTGACATATATATAGTTTGATGTTTTAGAGCCTGCCTAGATTTGGATTACCAGTGTCCCAATCTCTAAACCTTAGTTTCTTCCTCTTCTCTAAAATGAACATGACCGTATCTACTTCATTAGAGTTGTTTTGATAATTAAATAATACATACAATTAGCACAGCATCTGATTTATAGTAAGTGGTCAGCAAATGCTGACAGTTGCTAATAGCATCATCATCGTCATCTTCAGAGCCTCACACAAGGTATGTTTTTTACATTGATGCCAGACAAATATTAAAATAATTTTACTAGATCAAAGCTGCATTTGCTAGCTTGATAGAATTTTTTTCATCTCTAAATATGACACATTTGCCTGATTTCAGGAAAAAATGCTGCAAAAAACATTTAAAATGGTATTTTCAGGGCGCCTGGGTGGCTCAGATGGTTAAGCGTCTGCCTTCGGCTCAGGTCATGATCCCGGGGTCCTGGGATTGAGCCCCACATTGGGCTCCCTGCTAGACGGGGAGCCTGCTTCTCCTTCTCCCTCTGCCTCTCCCCCTGCTCATGTTCTCTCTCTCCCTCTGTATCTCTGTGTCTCAAATGAATAAATAAAATCTTTTTAAAAAAAGGACAATAAAATAAAATGGTGTTTTCAGGTAGAGAATACTAAATGTATTGCCATGGCAAGGTTAAAAGTGAATGCTTTCACCTTTATACTTACATAAGTCATACTACTTATTTAAAAATATCTTTGGGGTGTCTGGGTAGCTCAGTCGGTTAAGCATCCAACTCTTGATCTCAGCTCAGGTCTTGATCTCAGGGTTTTTTCCAAATGTGTGATCTCTTTAAGGCAAATTCTTGCGCACGGAATTGCATCTATTGTTTGCCAGTTGCCACTGAAGTTAACAAGTTCAAAGACAAGAATAATTAAAATGTAAATAAATATGTGTTTTTGTATGTTTGTGCATAAGAATTTGTTAATTTGTAATTTTTCACAAAATCATTTATCTTGGCAAACAAGATGCATATTATAAAAACTACTTCATTATCAGTTCAAATTCTGCCAAAGGTATGTTTTTTATGTAGCCTGACAACTACCAATACTGAATTATTAATCTTGCCTCAAATCATATTAAACTGAAATCATAAGAAATTATGGTTGGCTTTGTAGCTATTAGTACCTGTCTAGAAGTGGACAGACTTCGTCCAGCAGTCTTAGAGGAGAATACCAGGGAGAGCCCTTTTACTGCTTATCATTTAAGTAGGATTTGAAAAAGCTCCCGAATGGAACTTTTCAAGTGCCATACTGTAGCATATCAGAATATGCAGAATACTTTTAAGAAAAAGTCCTAATTGTTTGGTTTGTAGCATTGTTTTCATTTGGTTCTTTACTGCCCCCTCTTGATACTGAAAAATGCTCTATTGCAGAAGACATTGGTTACTAGGGCAGAAGGAAATAAAATAAAACCTGATCACTTGGACTGTTAAAGATTATGTAGGATTTTATGTTTTAAAGTATGTTAATCCTGCTATCCTTTTGGAATACTAAATTGATAATGTTCTACTCTTAAAACTCTTGGAGCAGTATTTTTATAATGAAATGTTTTCCTGTGTCTTTGGGCTGGCAAGCACATTATTGGAGGGGGTTACTGAAAAATCCTGTTTCAACATGAATCTCAATTTCGTTCACCCACTGTAATTGTCTTTATCATAGACAAAAATATATTGAGCAAACCAGTTACAGTAGAACATAGCAAATTTTTATATGAAAACATTTTTATCCTTACTACTAATATAAGAAATAAAATTTTAAGCAAATTTATAATATTCTTTATATGTGTTAAAGAAACAGGGTATTTTCAAATGATGTCCACTGATAAGGTTTTATGAGAGAAATATGTTCATAAATTTCTGAGAATATTATAAATTGCTACGCTTTGGCTGGCAAAATAACTTAGATAGTTAATGATATGGCCTTCCATACTTTTTGACTTACAACTCCAGACCTAAGAATTTGTCCCTTAAAGGACATCATTTATATACATGAAGTATGTAAAAGTGAAAAGAATTATAGTGTGAAGGGAATAGAATTATAGATAATATTTAGGATTTTTCCCCTTAATTTCAGTGTTACTTGCTTTTAAATAAAAGAGGAGAAAATAATCACCAGGAGTTCTAATCTTGGAAGATAGGTTTAGGACCAGGAGCCTGAGAGTATTTAAACCCATGTAATTTAAATCTATGAATCTTTGTAATCTAACATAGGTAGTGAACCTATTGAACATTTTAGTTTAAAAATAAATCTCAGAAATTCGGTAAAAAATGACAAGTTTTGTTTCTTTTATAGTGATCACATTATATCTTTTATAACAATAGGTGATCAAGAATAGCAAGACAGAAATCCCAGAGCTGGAGTTATTTCCTCGATATCTTCTCTTTCTAAGACAGCAGCCTGCCACTCGGACACAGCAGTCTAACATCTGGGTGAATATGGGTATGATGAGCCTGAGAATGTTTCCTCAGCATTTACCAAGAGGTAACTTAAGAATGCAGCAAGAATACCATACATCTCTTTCAAAAACAAAAACAACCAAGTTGCTCAAAGTCTGGTGCCACTGTACTAACACATATTCCCATCTACTTTCATACAGAATCAGTAAATCATCTGTGGGGCTTAGATCTATGGTCATGCGCAAGACTAGATGGGGTAGTGGCAAAGTCTCATCATCAAACTGAGAAGAATTGTTTCCTTTTCTGGTTTGTAAGCATACAAAGAAAAGAAGCCATTATAAATTATTTGTCCTAAGTTAGAATCTGCCAGTCAATGACTGACTGGTCTTTTCAACTCCACTCAAATATCTGAAAAGTAATTTCTTTCACAATATCATATTTCTGTTTATTTGTTGGTGTTTTGGGGGACTCTTTTGGCAAAACATGATACATTTCTCATGCTTGGTCCAAGGAGTCTTTATAAGAGACAGATAATATAAAGTGAAGAATATATTTTTGAAAATTAAAATGGCACATTTGCTTTGAAAAACATCAAGCCTAGCAATGAATCATGGAACACTACATCAAAAACTAATGATGTAATATATGGTGATTAACATAACAATAAAAAATTTAAAGAAAAAAACATCAAGCCTATCAAAATGACATATAAGTTCCCATTTTAATGTATTACATGCAGAAAGTTCCCTTTGATTTCTTTGTGAGGTTAAATTTTATTGATAGGCAGGACTTGGCTCTATGCTTTTGCTTTGCAAATATTTGACATTGTTCTTCAGCAGAAATAATGAATTATACATTTACACAAAGTCTTACTTTGTGTAACAATGCCAAAATGTTATTAATATAACTTAGGATGCAAGAACTACCTTTGAACCCAAACCAACCCTATGAGCACCATTCCTCCTTTGAAATCAAATAGTTTGTCTTCCTTAAAGGTTATATTCACATAAGATATTGGATATTCTTACACATATTGTTTGGTAAGAATTATAGCAAAGCATTGGCTTCTGCCTAACCAAACTTGGGAAAATGTCAAAATCGAGGAGCAGTGAAATAGAATCACTGTGAAACATTCTTGATTTAATTTTCCATTGAATAAAAATATTCACCTTGCTTCCATGGCACCCATAGCATATATCTTTCTCAATTCTCTTTGAAAGATAACATGAAAAGCAAGATGTGTTGTTGCGCTTTTAGTAAGTACTCTTTGTAACTCTTGTGCTGATCCTAGATTTTTGCTGCTTCTGTAAATTCCACTAGATTTGTTAGTGCTATTCAAAAACACAAAATTATGTGTAATAAGTGGCTGCCTGCTTAATGAGCTATGCTATAAAAACTGTCTAGAATTCAAATAAATTTCTTATGTGGCTTACAACAAGAGAAATTGACTTGGACACTACACTTGCAAATGCTTCTAAATCCTTGAACTGGGTAGTTATGCTCCAAATTTATTCTTAATTTGAAATTTTATTCCTTACTAATTAATTCTGAAATCAATCATTAATCGTTTTGAAGTTTATGAAAATACGCTTTCTTGCTGTAATCTTATAACTAATCCTCTGATGTATAATTGGAAAATTTTGTTCTTTTATTTTCTGTTAAGAATTATCCTTTGCTTGCTATCTGATAGTAAAATATTTGCTAGGCTATTTGCTAGGTTTAAAAATTGATCATGGTTGGGTTTTGTTCTGCCATAACTTATTTTTCATCTTTCTCATTACTCAGTGTATTAGGGCTGTTTACTAGACTCTTTTATTACTTCTGAAGTGATGGGTGTACAAACTGTGACACAGTTAACAGTGACTTAAACATAGCCTTGTGACAGATAAGGCTACAGGGTCTTTGTTTCTCATATGGTTTTTCAGCCTGTTTGAGGTGAGTGAATTCTTTTTGGAAGCTCTTTAAAAAGCGGATGATAGGAGCGCCTGGGTGGCTCAGTTGTTAAGCGTCTGCCTTCGGCTCAGGTCATGATCCCAGGGTCCTGGGATCAAGCCCCACGTCTGTCAGAATCCCTGCTCATCTGTCAGAATCCCTGCTCAGTGGGGAGTCTGCTTCTCCCTCTCCCACTCCCCTTGCTTGTGTTCCCTCTTTCACTGTGTCTGTCTCTGTCAAATAAATAAAATCTTTAAAAAAAAATAAAGCAGATGATACCATTACTTTTCTCTGCTTTGTTTAGTAGGTGAAGATTCAAAGGCATTTAATAAGAGGAAAAAAGCTGAGTCTCCTTTGGATGGGTAGAAAATTACCTGGCATGTATAATTGTACCCTAGATGGATTATATTGATATGCTATGTTTATTTTTGTTTGGGGTTGCTCGGTAAACTATAACCTACTATAGCTAGAGAGGACCATTTTAAGCTACAGCTCTTGCCTGGGTTTTTGGCTGAATAGTAAACCAAGGTTTAGTTAATTGTATTAGCAACCTGTTTTTGACTTTCATAATCTCTTGTTGCTTCATCCCCCTTCTCTTTTGAAGTAGGTGGTTAAACTTGATATATTCTTTCTTCACTTATCTCTCTTTCCCCTTACTACCATTCTTTTTGTTTCTTGAGCCCTCTTGCAATTCAAGATCATTTCTGCTGTCATCTTATTTTGCAGGCAGGTCATATGGTTTTCCTGCCTCCTGCCTTTTCAGCGTGGCAATTTTTTTTGTCATGGGAACGTTCTTGGTTTCACTTTAAACTCTGGCCATTGTAGAGTCTCTGCCTATTTAGAATTTTAAGTAAAAGTTTCTTGTGTAATTGTACTTCTGTGCCTGGTATTTGGGGCACTTAATTACTGGGAGTGATGGGATTAGTAATTCAAAGACAATTTATTTTAAGAAAGTGGGTCACGTTGTTAAATAACAAAAATTCAACCAAGTAAATTTGAAAGATCTAATTGGCTTTATTAATTGATTTATGAATCTGGCAACGTCCCTTCTAGCAAGTAGAGGGGTGCTCCCAAGAGCTACAGAAAAAAGGAAAAAAAGTGTTAGGTAGAGAGGGAGTGGAAAAAAGGAAACTCTTCACAAAGATTCCATTGTTTTAAGCAAGGTCTCCCTTTTAAAGGGAATAGTAGGGTCTATCAATAAATTTCCTAGTACTGACGAAGAAATTCCCATGTTGACCGGTTAAAGGTTACATTTCTAGGGGTTTGAAACTACAGTTAGGTCAGGTATTAATAAGTCTTAGTTTACTGACTTAGAGCTTTAACATAAGTAATCCAATTTTGGGCCAGTGGTTTTCTTTTTAATGAATTCAATTTTCTGTGGAATTCTTTTTAGTGAATCCAGTTATCTGTGGAATTCAAATCCAGTCCCATATGATCTTCCCCATTCTTACATTGAATACTGATTTTGCTATTTAGTGTGACCCTGCTGAGGGCAGCCAAGATACCATGTCTGTTGTTGATATTTGCCACTCCTCTTGGGATCCAAATACTACCTGTTACTTGGGCTTCTGGTTTTGTTGCTCTTCCTTCCAAAGTTAAGGGCTTTGAACTTAACACAGGTGGTCTCCTATCTTAATTTTAAAGCTTCTTAATTTATAAAATTATTAAGCCTATAATTCTCATTTCTCATCATTATTTCCTAAAACAGTCATTGCTGAATGGGGTGCCTTTTTTTTTTTTTTACATCTACCTTTTTCCTTATTATGATTACCTTGACCATAGGAAATGTACCTTCTCCGAATGCGCCATTAAAGCGGGTCTTAGCCTATACAGGCTGTTTTAGTCGAATGCAGACCATCAAGGAAATTCATGAATATCTGTCTCAAAGGCTACGCATCAAAGAGGAAGATATGCGCCTGTGGCTCTACAACAGTGAGGTAAGTCATTTCCTGTTGTAAGGTGACTTGTACACATGCTGAAAAAGATCCAAACAGTACAAAAATATATAGTGAAAATTCTTCATTCTCATTCTCTGACCCCTGTCTCCCATCCTCCTCAGAGGTAGTGCTATTAATTGGTTATATATTCTTCCTAACACATGCAGTATGTTTTCAGATTATACTCTGAAATTGGATCATAAGATATGCAGTTTTAACCTGTTCTCTATTCCATTGTTCCCTCTTTATATCTTCCTGTGATCACCATTGAGAGGCAGTATAGTATAATAGTTAAGAGCACCGTTCCTGGAGCCACGCTGCCAGGGATTAAATCCTGGCCCTGCCACTTGTTTACTTGTATAATCCAGAGCAAGTCACTTAACTGTCTCAATTTTCTCATACATAATAGTATCTCCCTTAGAATTAAATAACTTAGTTTTGTGAGCACAAACAAAAACATGTAATTCTACTGTAGGACTTTGATTTTATATTTTTGGTTCCTGGTAAGTTTCATCTTGATCATAAGCATGTTTACTGAATTTCATACTAGATACTAAAGAAAATTTCTTTTGTACAAGTGCTTCAGAAAATCTAAATCTCAATGAATTTTGGGTTGGTGTGTGATGAGTCTTCTGATCTCCCCAAAATTCTGTTATAATTTTGTTTTAGAGCATAAAGTATTTGTTTATAAAGCAGACATTGTTTTTCTCTCATTTTGCCACCTAAATTATAAATATTTATGAACAACTATAATATGCAAAATATCTGTCACATGAGTTATGGAAATACAAGGACGTGTTTAATTGTTTTAATTATCATTCATTTTTATTTCCTTTTCAAGTTTAGTTTAGTAATCAAATTAACAAAATCATTTCCTCCTCCATACACAGAATTACCTTACTCTTCTGGATGATGAGGATCATAGATTGGAATATTTGAAAATCCAAGATGAGCAGCATCTGGTTATTGAAGGTATAAGATGGAAGCATGCATCTATATTAGGTTTTAGGGAAAGAATTTAAAGATTTAGTTACTAATAATCTGTTTTATAATTTTTCTATTATTTGATCATTATATTCTTTATAGTAAAGAAAAACCATTAAGCTCTTATGTAATCCTACATACTATCTAGATTGCTTTAAAAGAAAAATATGTCTGCATTCATTGGTTGGCAAGGAATAGAAACATTGGGTAGAAACAAGTGAATTCAGTTATAAATTTATAAAATTTCAACCTGCCTTTTTGAGTTTGAGTAAGAAAACTAACTTTCTGGCATAGTTAGTGGCAGAGGCTTTCATTAGTCATCAAACGCTGGTCACTCGCCACACATAGATTTACACACTGACATGGACATGTCACTGTAAACTTAAAAATGTATCTTTTCCCTTCAAGATTTTTGGAAACACTGCAGACTGCCTTTGTATTAAAATAAATAGATTATAACACCCAGTGCTCCATTCAATACCCACCCTCTTTAATACCCATCACCAGGCTAACCCATCCCCCCACCCCCGTCCCCTCTAGAACCCTCAGTTTGTTTCTCAGTCCATAGTCTCTCATGTATTGAATGGAGCACTGGGTGTTATATGCAAACAATGAATCACGGAACACTACATCAAAAACTAATGATGTAATGTATGGTGATTAACATAACATAATAAAATTTAAAAAAGTTGAAAAATAAATAAATAAAATAGATTATTCTAACAGTTGTCATAATTTAAGAAGGAATTGTGATAATTCTAATGCATTAAGTTTAAGAGCTTTAATTACTTCTATAGATGTTTGAGTATAATTATAATTCAGGTTGGTAATTGAGGGAATAGCTTACTAATGAATTCTAATCAAGTGGCTATGAAGTCCCCAATATAAAGAATTGGAATGGTTTCAGAATCAATTACTAAAATTAACTCAATTTTTTTTTTCAGTTTCTGATTTAGAAACAAGAAATTTTTTTTTTTTAAACAGAAGCAATTGAGTGGGTGTGATTTGAACGGATAAGAAATTAACACGTTCCTCTCTCTGTCTTTCCAGTTCGCAACAAAGATATGAGTTGGCCTGAGGAAATGTCCTTTATAGCAAACAGTAGTAAAATAGATAGACACAAGGGTAAGTCTCTGGTTAATTATTTCTAAAGAGATTATCTTAAAATTATTCTTTTTTTCTTTCTCAGCTATTGAAGTGTTAACAACTTCTGGCTTTCTAGTTCAAAATTGATTGGGACCCCTTTTTCTTTTTCCTGGAGTATCACAATTTTTTTTTCCTAACCTTGCAATTAAATAATTTATATATTTTTAAAGACATAATACACTGGAGAGGATTGTTTGAATTGTAAAAAACTATCTTAGCACTAGTTAAAGAGAATCTTTGCTAGTTTTAGATTACAAATGAGCTTGGATTATCATGATTGCCAGTGACTGTCGATGAAAAACCTTCTCTACTTTGGCATTACAAGACCAGATAAAGAAGTATTAGCTCCATTTAGCTGATTAAAAAAAATTATAAAAATCATTGCATCAAATACAAGTAACTGATCTGCCTGCGACATCTTACTATAGTTAGGCTTCCTTCTCATAATTGTTTGTTCCAGTTCCCACAGAAAAAGGAGCCACTGGTCTGAGTAACCTGGGAAACACTTGCTTCATGAACTCAAGCATCCAGTGTGTTAGTAACACACAGCCACTGACACAGTATTTTATCTCAGGGAGACATCTTTATGAACTCAACAGGTAGTATTTCTTGGTTCATTACCCTCTCTTTATGACTTTGATATGAACCCACTATCACTTAAATCTCTTTCTTCACCCCGGGGGAGAAAAGACTTATCTTATTTGCCCTATTTAGTATGAAATAAGGGGCAAGGGATACTTCTCTTGTTTTAAAAAGAAATTTTGATGTGAGAAAATAGATGCTAGACATTTCTATGCCCATGTGATTGTGATTTTTGAGAACCTTTGGTAACAGATTTTCCTCTCTAACTTCTAGGACAAATCCCATTGGTATGAAGGGGCATATGGCTAAATGCTATGGGGATTTAGTACAGGAACTTTGGAGTGGAACTCAGAAGAATGTTGCCCCATTAAAGCTTCGGGTAAGCAGATTAAAATAATACAAAAGTATTAAGTCCTAAGCAGTTGTTTAAGTAACTGATTTTTTTCTACATGCTTTTTATGTTTAGCTTTTTAGCTTTAGTTTAACTAATGTGTTTTAGATCTTTCATGAGACATAAACTAGGTGTCAAATATTTTTACTTGCTCAAATATATGTAAAATGCTGCTATAGGTGTAGTGTTAGGAAATGATCAAAGTCATAGTCTAAATTTGGGATGTCATTCAGTTTCCTAATTTATCAAATATATGTATACATAGTAAATCTTCCTTTGTTAGTCCTTTACTGTTAGCGATATTTTAACTGCAGGGTATACCTCTGAGCATAGTAAATGATACTCATACATTTTTAACATTACTAAGATAATTAGTTCTATCTATAGAATTGTTTTTTAAGATTTTATTTATTTATTTGACAGAGAGAGAGAGGGCCAGAGAGGACAAGCAGGGGGAGTGGCAAGCAGAGGGAGAGGGAGAGGGAGAAGCAGGCTCCCCGCTGAGCAGGGAGCCCAATGTGGGGTTCAATCCCAGGACCCTGGGATCGTGACCCAAGCTGAAGACAGATGCTTAACCAACTGAGCTATCCAGGTCCCCCACCTACAGAATTTTAAAAAGCAGCAAGAGGGGCACCTGGGTGTCTCAGTCGATTAAGCATCCAGCTCTCTCAACTCAGGTCTTGATCTCACGGTGATGGAGTTTAACCCCCACATTGGGCTCCACACTGGGCATGGAGCCTAATTTAAAAATAATTAATTTAATTAAAAATAAAAAGCAGAAAGAATGTATATTACTGAAATTCATGGATACAAATTTTACATTATATGTAGTAAAGTTAGGATTATTATTTTTTAGGATTATTTTTTATCTTTAAAAACAACACAAAAACTTTTTAGATTAAAAATTAATCATAATAACTAAAACTTTGACTACTTAACCACTTCCAAGCACTATTACTTTATGTGTATTAACTCATTTAATCTTCTAAATAATCCTAAAATGTAAAGCAATATTATTATCCTCATTTTATGGCTTAGGAAACTAAGGCTCAGGGCAGTTAAACAGCTTGCCCAAGATTATAAGCTAGTTAGTAAGTCCTCACAGTTAAACACAAGGCTATTCTGCCTCTAACAATAAAAGTTAGGATACAAGACTAGAAGAGTTAACTGTAAAAGAAAACTGTAACAGGAACTTTTTCAATGAGAGCAAAAGCTATTTTAATATTTGTGTCCTACCTGTCTTAAATAATATCTGTGTACCTAAAGAACTGTTTGCTTATATGATACTGAACTGGGACACAGTATTGGCCAAAATACCTTTTTTTCTTTGTCATTTGAGATTAAGACTAGAAAGATTTCGTGATTATTCAAAATATATTTGCTGAAATCAAGGCAGACTAAATACTGTTTACCTTCTCATAATGCCTCTGAATGAATGATGGGGCATGTTCATTCCAAATTTTATGGGGTAGCAAATAATGAGTTTGATTCCTGTTATATTTATAGTGGACCATAGCAAAATATGCTCCCAGGTTTAATGGGTTCCAGCAACAAGACTCCCAAGAACTTCTGGCTTTTCTCTTGGATGGTCTTCATGAGGATCTCAACCGAGTCCATGAGAAGCCATATGTGGAACTGAAGGACAGCGATGGCCGACCAGACTGGGAAGTAGCTGCAGAGGTTTGTCAGTTTTGAATTTCTAATGTAAGCAATAGATCAAATGTTCTGGCCATAAATGTGTGTTGCACAACGTAAATGCTAGCTAAACTATTCTGTGATCAGAATTGTACTGTGGAAGTGAAGGAATTTATATTTCTCTGTTTAATTCTTGTTCAGTAACACCAAAACAAAGCATCTTTAATGCAAGTTTTAAAATGTTGCCTTTTTACATTGTAAACTTTTGGGAAAGAATGTAGGAATAATTATTCAGTAGAACTTGGAGTCCCCATAATTGCTAAAATAATGTGTACAGTGACCAATAGGCATGTTTTATCTGCCTTTTAATGGATAAAGAACTTTAATACTCATCATTGTCACAATGGTAAGAACAAAAAAATAGGATTTTCCATCTGTATTTAATATCATATAGGTTGAACAGAAAGAATCACATTCCATTCAAGAACCGGTTTTCTGTACTATCTCAGTAGGTGGTACATTTTAAATTACATACTGCATTGTAAATTTACAGGCAGAGAGCTTCCGTATTTTAAATGAAGTTTAAGGATTATGTTCTTTTTTTTATTGGGGTATAGTTGATACACAATGTTATATTAGTTTCAGAGGATTATATTCTTGACATTTAAACCTAACAGATTTAGCCAATTTATTTGAATTTGTGTAGAAATAATTATCTTTTGAATTTTGGGGGAAAAAAGTTCTCTAATCTTTTTCCTTGCTAGGCCTGGGACAACCATCTGAGAAGGAATAGATCAATTGTTGTGGATTTGTTCCATGGGCAGCTGAGGTCCCAAGTCAGATGCAAGACATGTGGGCATATAAGTGTCCGATTTGACCCTTTCAATTTTTTGTCTTTACCACTCCCAATGGACAGTTATATGCACTTAGAAATAACAGGTAGGTCACAAAGTTCTGAAAAATTACTTCAGTGTCTTTTAACTTATTCAGGTAACCCGAATTTGTAAGTATAGTCATTTCTTTATAATGCATTCTCATAAAAATTGGCCAGCATGTTATAATCTAGCAATCTAATTTTAGGCATAAGTTGAAGTTTGAAAGACCTGGAATATAGGTCCAAGCCTTGTACCCATTGATTCCTCTGTTGTTTCAAACATACCAGAAACTCTTTACAATCTTGCAAAGCCATTCACACTTCTGTAGCAGATGAACATCAAAAAATAATGATTTCGGGTGCCTGGGTGGCTCAGTCGTTAAGCGTCTGCCTTTGGCTCAGGTCATGGTCCCAGGGTCCTGGGATCGAGCCCCGTGTCAGGCTTCCTGCTTAGCAGGAAGCCTGCTTGTCCCTCTCCCATTCCCCCTACTTGTGTTCCATCTCTCGCTGTCTCTCTCTCTTTAATAAATAAATAAAAAATCTTTAAAAAAAATAATAATGATTTCATTCAATATCATCCCCGAGTACTATCTATTGTAGTTTACAAATAAAATAAAAATTCTAGACTGATGGGCGCCTGGGTAGCTTAGTCGGTTAAGTGTCTGTCTTCAGCTCAGGTCATGATCCCAGGGTCCTGGGTTGGAGTCCCACATTGGGCTCCCTGCTCAGCAGGGACTCTGCTTCTCTCTCTCCCTCTGCTGTTCCCCCTGCTCATGTTCTATCCCTCTCTCTCAAATAAATAATAAAATCTTCAAAAAAAAATTCTAGACTGAAATGTTTGCTATTTCCAAGTCTCTCTCTCTTTCTCTCTCTCTCTCTCTCTCTCTCTCTCACACACACACACACACACACACACACACACACACACACACACAGGAAAGCTTTCAAAGAAACCTGCATTTTACTGATAAAAGATGTTTTTTCTTTACTAGTTATTAAGCTGGATGGTACTACCCCTGTACGATATGGACTACGACTGAATATGGATGAAAAGTACACGGGATTAAAAAAACAGCTGAGCGATCTCTGTGGGCTTAAATCAGAACAAATCCTTCTTGCAGAAGTACATGGTTCCAACATAAAGGTAATATTAACTATTCTTTCTAAGAAACCCTTGATTCCATCCTTCAAAGATCACAGTTTTCTCGGGACTCCTGGATGGCTGTCGATTGAGCGGCTAACTCTTGATTTCAGCTCAGGTCATGATCTCGGGGTCCTGGAATCAAGCCCTGCATCCACCTCTGTGCTCAGCGGGGAGTCTGCTCCCTCTACTCTCCCCCCCACCTCTCTCTCTCAGATAAATAAAATAAATCTTTTAAATAAAAAAAAATCACAGTTTTATCAATTAATGACTGAAGGAGATACTAGTAACAACAAAGACAACAAAAAAATTTCTCGTTTCCCATCCCAGAAGCTTTAAAAAGGGTTATCTGCCAGCATAAAGAAGTAATAACGATAGTGGCATTTTTAAAGAAGGGAAATATATGAGTCCAGTGCTATCTGTATGGAGTAATCTAGCTATGTCACTACAGTATAGAATTCCCCTATTGACTACTGCTGCTACACTTTACAGCTCTTCTTTTTTTTTTTTTTAAGATTTTATTTATTTATTTGACAGAGAGAGACACAGCGAGAGAGGGAACACAAGCAGGGGGAGTGGGAGAGGGAGAAGCAGGCTTCCCGCGGAGCAGGGAGCCTGATGCGGGGCTCGATCCCAGGACCCTGGGATCATGACGTGAGCCGAAGGCAGACGCTTAACGACTGAGCTACCCAGGCGCCCCTATAGCTCTTCTATATTACCACGCTCACTAGAATTCTTCCTAGGTTAAAACTTTATACATATTTATAAATGTGTGCTTTTGCTGTTTCTTTATGAATATATACACCTGGCCTTTCAATACTCTTAAGAAGTTAGAGAGCAAAGACAAATTGACGTAGGTCACTTCTTCCTGCATACCAGCTACAAAAATAAGCAGTTTAACAAGTATATTGCCTAAAACTAATATTACACCATATGTTAACTAACTAGAATTTTTAAAAAATTTGAAATAAAAAAATAAATTTACATGGGGAGGGATGGAGTAACTGGGTATTGGGCATTAAGGAGGGCAAGTGATGCAATGAGCACTAGATGAATAACTGAACTGTACATCTGAAACTAATGATACACTAATTGAATTTTATTTTATTAAAGATCTTATTTATTTGACAGAGACAGCGAGAGAGGGAACACAAGCAGGGGGAATGGGAGAGGGAGAAGCAGGCTTCCCGCCGAGCTGGGAGCCCAATGCGGGGCTCGATCCCAGGACCCTGAGATCATGACCTGAGCCGAAGGCAGACGCTTAACGACTGAGCCACCCAGACGCCCCCGCTAATTGAATTTAAATAAAATAAGTTTAAAAAATTTTCTAATAAAATAACGTTACCTACCCTGATTTGAGCTCCTACCATTGGTATTATTAATATTTATCTTTGGGGTTTCTAAACAAACTCACCTAATTGATGTTTTTCTCATGTGTAAAGCAAAGGTAAGAACTCTCTGAGGTTGGGGTTTAGATGCTTGAAACGAGGGACAAAACTTAAGGAGCCAGTTACACACAATATACTTCTTTCCTATGGAAAGGGATAACGGTTTTGTCAGGTTAGTTTTCAGTCGGTATTTCAAGCTTTCATCTTTTAGTTGTTTGATAAAAATTATTCAATCATCTTATTTGTTTTATTGGTGGAAGCATCGAAGACATGAGCTTGTATGTATCAGAGAGATGATTTTCCATTTTACCTGAAACATTTCCCCCTGCTCATCTTACCTCTTTTTCTGTAGAATTTCCCTCAGGACAACCAAAAAGTACGACTCTCAGTAAGTGGATTTTTGTGTGCATTTGAAATCCCCATTCCTGGATCTCCGATTTCAGCTTCTAGTCCAATACAGACAGGTAAGGTAGAACTAGAGCTCCTTCTTTTGATTTTAGCTTTAAATATTGGGTTTATATTTGTTTGGGCTAAGGATATTTGGGCAAAAGAATTTTGGAGCCTGATGGAAACCTTGGTGATCATTTGGCTCAAATTCCTCATTTTTTAGACAAGGAGCCTAAAATTCAGGCAGTGTAAGTGACAAGTAGATGCTTAACTAAATCTGCCACTGGAATTCAGATCTCTTAATTCTTTTTATGTGACACTAACATGTCAGCAGATGGCATAAGAGATATATACTATCAGAAAACAAAATAATAAACACAACTAAAAAATAATCTCTTTAGGATTAGGGTGGGAAAGAAAAACAAAAGAAGAATTACTGTTTATCTAATATTGCATGTGATTTGATATGGTTATCTCGTCTTTTTGACCATATAGTATTGTTTGTCTATCCTATAACCTTTTGCATCTAATAGAATATCCACTAGTCACATGGAGTGTTGAGCACTGTTGAGACTGAAAAAATTGCATTTTTATTTTAAATTTAAAAAGTATCTTTCATCATCATTTGTAACAAATATATTACTTTGGTTGGGGGGGTGTTGCTAATGGGGAAGGCTTTACAGTTGTGGAGACCTAGGGTATATGGGAAATCTGTGTAAAGTTAAAAAAAAAGGCAACATCTAGCTAGAGACTACTGTATTCAACAAAACATTTTTAAGAGAATGGAGAAATGAATTTGTAGAGAGGAAAAAGAAAACTGCATGTAACAATATAGTGCTGATAAAGGTTCTTACAAAAATTTTACTTATACTATTCAGAAAACTTTCCAGCAATTATTCTTGCTTTGTCATTTAGTCTTAAGTGTGAGTTATAAAAGTAAAATCTGAAATTAAAATCTTCTAATCAATCTAGAATTACTATTTGAACTATGATTTCTCCCTGTCCTTTGCTAAAAGAGACTGTACTACAGTGGTCAGAGTCCCCACATTATTTGAGAAAAGAGCAAAGATGAAGGCACCACAAGCTTATGATGCTATCCTTATCTTTGAATTTGTAGATTTCTCCTCTTCCCCATCTACAAATGGAATGTTCACTCTAACCACCAATGGGGACTTGCCCCGACCAATATTCATACCCAATGGAATGCCAAACACTGTTGTGCCATGTGGAACTGAGAAAAACTTCACAAATGGAATGGTGAATGGTCATATGCCATCTCTTCCTGACAATTCCTTTACAGGCTACATCATTGCAGTCCACCGAAAAATGGT
This sequence comes from Callorhinus ursinus, assembly GCF_003265705.2. Taxonomy (NCBI): domain Eukaryota; kingdom Metazoa; phylum Chordata; class Mammalia; order Carnivora; family Otariidae; genus Callorhinus; species Callorhinus ursinus. The sequence goes on along the minus strand of NW_027397096.1, from coordinate 10,762,062 downwards.
TAGTTTAATGCTAAGCAAGTTACTGCTGGTCTTGCCAGTGTCCTATGTGAAACATAGCCACTTTCTGTCTTTGAAGCATCTTCATTTTGTTCACTTTCAATATATTATGTATGATAGTGTAAGTGATCAGAGCTGGGATTTGGTATCACACATGCTGGCCTATGTATGAAATGACATTCCTCACTCATATTAAACAGCAACAGGATAGCTTATACATCTGAATACTACGTTCTTTTATTTTTTATTTTTTTAAAGATTTTATTTATTTATTTGACAGAGAGAGCGAGAGAGCACAAGCAGGGGGAACAGTAGAGGGAGAGGGAGAAGCAGGCGTGGAGCCTGATGCGGGGCTCAATCCCTGGACCCTGGGATCATGACCTGAGCTGAAGGCAGACGTTTAACCATCTGAGCCACCCAGGCACCCAGAATACTACTTTCTTTTAAAAGTTTGTGTCTCCTATGTTCATGTAGATATGTACACCTTCGCTGCCATTAAGTGTGGATACCTTTGGAGATTGGTTTGGTTGGTTGGAGAGAAACAAGTGTGTTCTTGGGTAAAACAAGTTGTTTCATAGGACTGCTGTAAAAAATTAGCACAAATTTGGTGGATTAAAACAACAGAAATTTATTCTTTCATACATATTTCTAAAGGCTGGAAGTCTAAAATCAAGACATCTGAAATCAACAGGGCCGTGCTCCCTCCAAAGGCTTTAGAGGAGAATCCTTCCTTGCCTCTTCCAGCTTCCATAGGCATTTCTTAGCTCGTAACTCCAGTCTCTGCCTCCTTCTTTGCATGGTCTTCTCCTTCTCCCTTTGCTTTTTTACTGATAACTTACTGATAAGAGCACTTATCATTAGATGTAGGGGCCATCCAGATAATCCAGGATATCTCAACCTCAAGATCCTCTACTTAATTACATCTGCAAAAACGATTTTGCCAAATAAAGTCACATTCACAAGTTCTGAGGGTTAGGATGTGGACATATCTTTCGGGGAGCCACCATTCAATCCACTACAGATATCGTTTGTCATAGTATGAAAAAAATTAAGTACCTAGAAATAAACTACAACAGATATATAAGGCATCTATATGGAAAACAATAAAATATTGACAAAAATTAAAGAAGACTCAAATATTTGAAGGATTAGACCACGTTCATGGATTAGAAGACCCAATATTTCAAAGATATCAGTTCTCCACAAACTGACTTACAGATTCACTGCACAATCCCAATGAAAATGCTAACTCTGTGTGTGGGTGATTGTGTATGTATAACTTGATAAGCTGATTCTAAAGTGGAAGTACAGGGGTGCCTGGTTGGCTCAGTCGGTAGAGCATGCAACTCTTGATCTTGGGGTCTTGAGTTTAAGCCCCATGTTGGGCCTAGAGCTTACTTAAAAAGTAAAAAAAAAAAAAGTGGAAGTACAAAGCACCAGAATAACCAAGACACTCTTGAAGAAGAACAAAACACGAGGAATTGAGCTACCAGATATTACAATTTTATAACACTACATACTTAAGACATTGTGATATTGTGAAAAAAGGCAAGTAGACCAATGGATTAGAATAGAGGGCCCAGAAACAGGTTCACAAATGTATGAACACTTGATTTATGACAAAGATGGCATTGCAGATCAGTGAGAGAAAAGACAATTTTCTCAGTAAATGGTGCTGAGATAATTGGATAGCCATATGAAACTTGGCATCTCCCTCTCTCATCACACAGTGTTCAATTCCAGGTGGACTATAGAATATATGTGAAAGCAAAACAATAAAACAATCCCCCGAAGATGATAAAGGTGAATAACATTTATGACCTTGACGTAGGGAAAGACTGCTTAAATAGGACACAAAAAGCACTAACCATAGGGCGCCTGGGTGGCTCAGTCGGTTAAGCAACTGCCTTCGGCTCAGGTCATGATCCTGGAGTCCCGGGATCGAGTCCCGCATTAGGCTCCCCGCTCAGCGGGGAGTCTGCTCCGTCCGACCCTCCCCCCTCTCATGTGCTCTCTCTCTCTTTCATTCCCGCTCTCTCAAATAAATAAATAAAAATCTTTAAAAAAAAGCACTAACCATAAAGGAAAAGATTAATAAATTGGATATCATTAAAATTAAGAACTTTAGTTCCATCAAAAGACACCATTAAGGGGCGCCTGGGTGGCTCAGTCAGTTAAGCAGCTGCCTTCGGCTCAGGTCATGATTCCAGGGTCCTGGGATCAAGCCCCATGTTGGGCTCCCTGCTCCACGGGGAGTCTGCTTCTCCCTCTGCCTCTGCCTCTGCCTCTCCCCCTGCTTCTGCTCTCTCTCTCTGTCAAATAAAGAAATAAAAAAATCTTAAAAAAAAAAAAAAAAAGACACCATTAAGAGAGTAGAAAGGCAAGTCTTGGAATAGAAGATATTTGCAACATCTATAACCGCCAAAGGGCTCAATCCAGAAAATACAAAGGACTCATGTAAATCATTAAGAAAAAAAACATAAAAAATGGTTGATACTTAAACAGGCACTTCACAGAAAGGATATCCAATAGCCAGTAACCACATGAAAAAGTGATCAACCACACTTCTAACCAGGGAAATGCAAATTAAAGTCATGTTGCCAGAAGAGCTAAGACTAAACAGATTGACTGTTGATAAGGATATTTGAGCAACAGGGATTCTCATACACTGTTAATAAGAGTATAAATTAATATAGCTCTTTTAGAAAAGTTACCTAGTTAAAGATAATTATCCTCTTTAAGCATCTAAAAAGAGACATATGTGTACCAGGAGTGTAGAAGAATATTCATTCAGATAACAGCATTATCTATAACCCAAAGCTGAAAACGAAAAAATGAAAACTCAGTTGGTTAAGCATTGGACTCTTGATTTCAGGTCAGGTCATGATCTCAGGGTTGTGAGATTGAGCCCCGCATCAGGCTCCGTGCTCAGCGGAGAGTCTGCTTGAGATTCCCTCCCTCTTCTTCTGCCCCTCGCCCCTTTCGCCCTTGCTCACTCTTGCTCTCTCTCTAAAATAAATAAATCTTAAAAAAAAATAAGTGTCCGTTAGTAGTAGAAGGGATAACAAGTTGAGACATATTCAAAGAATATTATACAGCAATGAAAATGAATGGATTTAGAGTTATATTCAACATATATGAATCTCATAAACATAATATTGTGGGAAAGAAGCCAGACACAAAAGAAATATAAATTATATGATTTTTTTAAACAAAAACTTTAGAAACAGGGAAAATGGAATTGTTTTTTATGCATCGGCTACAAAATTATACAAAGCAAGGAAGTGACTACCATAAAATTCAGAAAAACTGGTAACTTTCCTTTTAATTTTTATTTACTTATTTATTTATTTAGAGAAAGTGCATGAGCAGGGCAGCGGGGATGGAGGGAGAAGAAGAGAGAATCCCAAGCAGGCTCCACACCCAGCACGGAGCCCAACATGGGGCTCGACCTCACGACCCTGAGACCATGACCTGAGCCAAAATCAAGAGTCAGACACTTAACCGACTGAGCCACGCAGGTGCCCTAAAACTGTTAACTTTAGAAGGGAGAAAGAATTTGTGATTGGGAGGAAGCATAGGGAGGCTTTTGGAGTTCTGGCTGTATTCTGTCTTGACCTGAGTGGTAATAATACAGCCCTTTGCTTTCTGATAATTCTTTAAAATGTACTTTTCTCGGGCGCCTGGGTGGCTCGGTCGGTTAAGCGACTGCCTTCGGCTCAGGTCATGATCCCGGAGTCCCGGGGGGGACACATCAGGCTCCCTGCTCAGCAGGGGGGTCTGCTTCTCCCTCTGACCCTCTTCCCTCTCGTGCTCTCTATCTCTCATTCTCTCTCTCAAATAAATAAAATCTTAAAAAAAATAAAATAAAATGTACTTTTCTCCCCCTTTGAATTAATAACTCTTGACTTAAAGTGAGTTTCTGACCATATGGATAACATTCTGTGGACCATGTTCTAGACAGGATTGTATGAGTAGACAGAGAATTAAGGGATCCACTTGTGACTTGGAATTGTCTTTAAGCACAGCTCCAACTGGTCCCATCAGCTAAAATAATTGATCCATGCATTTCCCTGTCTTTTTTTACCAAGTGTTATCACATCATAAATTAAGAACTCTGATGTACTTTTTTTCAGTCTTTCTTAGAAAACAGCTCTCTTCAATTATCATGTATATGTTACATAATTGCTTGGTAAGTGCTAAAGCATTATGTACAGGTTTTCATAATTATTGGACCATAAAGCCACATTGTTAGCTCTTAATTTTCACCTTTTAACTAGTTCCCTGTTTCCAGTTTCCTTCATGATCTAGGCAGCTGCTTTGGGAATGCCTAAATTTGATTTTACCATCTGTCTGTCTCAAGTCAGGTTCCTTTTCCCATTATTTCTGTGAAAGGCAACATTATTCTTCCACGCTAAAGCTAAAGGCTGGGAGTGTTCTTAGATTTTTCCCCCTTTTCTTCTAAAACCCTATATTCAGTATATCACTATGCCCTTTAATTTCTTCTTTCAAAGTACTTGAAGTACTTGAATTTACCATTTCTTCATTTTCCCTGCCACCTTCTTGGTATCATGGTTGAGTTACTTTGAAAGTAGTTTTTTTTTCCTATTTCCTTCTACAAGGTAGAAAAAGAATAGGATTAAGGCAAGGCAACATAAGCAGTATTCAGAAAATAGAGAGAGAAATAGAAAAACGGTATTGACATGACAACTAAAGGGCAAGTCAATTTAAAAGAAAAAAGAAGTGGTTTACATGGGCTAGAGAAGTCAGAGTGAAAACTACAATTTCACAGTGTAACCTAGTAAAGAAACGGAGCAAGTTCTTTGCACAGTCAGGTCCAATGAGTTTTTTCAGCTGAGAGGAAAAGTTGTTAGGAGAGAGCAAAGGGAGAATTTCTGGTTTAGGAAAGTGGGAGCATTATCCCTATGGAACTGAGCAGACTCTCCCCACGGTACTGCGAGAAGTTACCTTCAAGAGGATGAAAATTTTGTGTGGGTTTAGAAAAGAGATACACTGAGGAGAGTAGAGGAAAGAGATCGTTGCTTAGGTGATCTCACTTAGTCTCATTTAGTAAAATAAGTCATCTGCTTAGAGTTGGAGTGGAAAAATAGTAGAAGTTTAAGTAAAGAAAAACTAGTTACGTTTTTAGATTTTTTTTTTACATTTTTAGATTTTTAAAAAACAGTTGTTCTGAATTTAAAATAGTTCTGAATTCTATCCGCATTTCTGTGAGTTTTTTTTTTTTTTTT
>NW_027397096.1:10737090-10756716 GCF_003265705.2 Callorhinus ursinus | reverse complement strand
GGGGGGGGGGGGCAGAGGGAGAGGGAGAAGCAGGCTCCCTGCTGAGCAGGGAGCCCTACGTGGGGTTCTATCCCAGGACCCTGGGATCATGACCTGAGCCAAAGGCAGATGCTTAACCGACTGAGCCATCCAGGCGTCCCAACTTCTATGAGTCTTGTAAGAACATCAACACATGAAATGGGGTCTTAGAATCATGTATTTAACTAAGCTTAAATAAATAATGGCAAGGGGTGCCTGGCTGGCACAGTTAGTGGAGCGTGCGACTCTTGATCTCGGGGTTTGTAAGTTTGAGCCCCACGTTGGATGTAGAGTTTACTTAAAAATAAAATCTTTTAGGGGCACCTGGGTTGCTCAGTTGATTAAGTGGCTGCCTTTGGCTCAGGTCATGATCCCAGAGTCCTGGGATCGAGTCCTGCATCGGGCTCCCTGCTCAGCGGGGAGCTTTCTTCTCCCTCTCCTTCTGTCTGCTGCTCCGCATGTTTGTGCGCTCTCGCTCTCTCTGTCAAATAAATAAATGAAATCTTTAAAAAAATAAAATCAAAATCTTTTTAAAATTTTTAATTAAAAAATGAATAATGGCAAGATAAAATGCTTGAGAATCTGAAGTCTTTTCACCTAGAAACTAGATAACCCTTAGTGAGTTTTTAAGTTGTTGATTTAGCTTCTCTAACTACTACACAGAGACCAACCTTAAAGAATTAAATGTCCCAAGTGCTTGACAGCTTTTTTGAGTAATCCTGAACTCCAACCAACCTTTCTATTACATTAAACTTTTGTTTTATTTATTTGTTTTTTTAAGATTTTATTTATTTGACACAGAGAGAGAGAGCACAAGCGGGGGGAGTGACAGGCAGAGGCAGAGGGGAGAAGCAGGATCCCCGCAGAGCAGGGGGAGCCCTATATGGGCCTCGATCCCAGGACCCCGGATCATGACCTGAGCTGAAGGCAGTCGCTTAACCAAGTGAGCCACCCAGGCACCCCTAAACTTCTGTTTTATTAAGCAGCCATTTCTAAGCTACTTCTGTGCAGTATCTCTATATTAAGGAATATCATAAAAATCTCCTTAACATACTAAAATCAAATATTTTTAAAGTGTACCTTACTTTTATTCTATCATGTAATTAAAAAACAAAAAAAGACTAACGTCACTCAGCTACTTTTAGGAAGGTGCATAAGTGTTTACAGCATTAAATGACTGGGTTTTGTACCTTTCCAAAAGTTTGAGAATTATGCTCTAACAGCAACTGTCAACACCTTATTAGAAAATCGCATTTGGAGGGAGTTTTGGTTTACTGGCATACTTTCTAGAGAAAGGATTTTAATTGCTTTTAAAAGCCTTGAGCTATGAAACTATTACTGGTTTTTACATATGAATCAGTGTGTGTGAGAAATATTTATTAGAAAAAACTAGTTTGAAAATATTAAATGCCGAAAACCTATGTTTGATAGCAGCTCTGAAGCTGGCAATACCTCAGCCTTTCAGTGACTCCACTTTAAATAATCATTCTCTTCATATGAGGGAAAGATGGTTCTGTCAATAAATGGAGGTGTGGTAGTGACTAATTTGAAAATGATAACAATGTCTGTTATTGGCCGTCTTAGAAGAATGAAAGGGAGGAATCAAAGGCCTGTCTTCTCAGTCCTCTCTTCTCTTGTTTGTACATACAGATGAGGACAGAACTGTATTTCCTTTCATCTCAGAAGAATCGCCCCAGCCTCTTTGGAATGCCACTGATTGTTCCATGTACGGTGCATACCCGGAAGAAGGACTTGTATGATGCGGTTTGGATTCAAGTGTCTCGATTAGCCAGCCCACTCCCACCTCAGGAAGCCAGTAACCATGCTCAGGATTGGTGAGTTTAGGGGATCAGCCTAGACCTGTGGTTTCCAAACTCAAGAAGAAGAATTTCTATGAATTCTGTGTGATACATAGGATACATCCCATGTTAGGTTAATCACTTGTTTAAGAACCACGCAGAGAGCGTATAATTCAACGATTTGGTTTCATCTTTTGAGTAGGAGAGACTATACAGCTTCCTTTTATCACCTAGACATTCTAGTGTCTAATAATCCTTTCATTCTCTAATCTCTTACCTAAAACTCCTCCTGCTAATGCTTTAAATCCTTCAGGTAATATCCTTGACTTTTGTTATTGCAAAATTAGAGAGTATGAATTCACCAGGAAATTTGTATCCTCTCAACCCTCTGAAATTGAGGATGGGAACAATAGTGTGCATTTCTATACATGAACTCTAAAAAATTCCCATGCCATAAATGATTTAGTTGGATTATTTCCATACCATGTCAGTTTAACACAGAATAATTTCGTAAGTCTAGGTAAAGAAAATAAATGTCTTCTGTTTTCTTTCCATTCCTCCTACCAGTGTTCTGTTGGATTAGTAAATGTGTTTATTTCTAATAATTGTTAGGATCATGATGCCTTATTTATATCGGAACTGAATTGCAGTTTATTATCTCGTTGTCATGGTGCAAGTGAGAGTTCAGCTTCTGTGTTAACTGAATAGAAGCTGTCTTTGCTGGTAGGTTATGTTATGGGGTTTTTTGATGCCGACAATAAGGCTTGAGGATAAATCTTAAAGGAAAACTGCAAATAATAGATAAGCAATTTAGTTGAGGAATGTTGTGTTTAGTAAAAATGACAGTAAGGCAGGATTAAATTTGAAGGAAAGTCGGACTGAATTGAAAGACTTCCAAATGAGGACTTTTCCCAGGGTTTGCTAATGAATTGGATATGGAGTATGAGAGAAAGAGAAATCCAAGCTTGGTTTTCAGCCTGAGCAATTGTTTATGAATGGTCTTAACATTTAATGAAATGAGGAAAACTGAGGAAGGAGCAGGTTTGGGCAAGAGATGACAGGAATCAAGTTAAATTCAAGATGTAGGTTATATTTTCAAGTGGGAAATAGACTGAAGTGTCCTTTGCTGAAGATGGAAACAGGTGTCATCAGCAAATAGTTGGTATTTAAAGCCCTGAGACTAGATGATATCATTTAGAGAGTAAGAGTTATATAGAGAAGATACCCACAGTCTAATTCCTGATCCATTCCAACGTTTAGAGGTTGAAAAATGACAACAAGTGCGGGCGCCTGGGTGGCTTAGTTGGTTAAGGGACTAACTTCGGCTCGGGTCATGATCCTGGAGTCCCGGGATCGAGTCCCACATCGGGCTCCCTGCTCAGCGGGGAGTCTGCTTCTCCCTCTGACCCTCCCTCCTCTCATGCTCTCTCTCTCTCTCTCTCATTCTCTCTCTCAAATAAATAAATAAAATCTTTAAAAAAAAAAAAAAGAAAGAAAAATGACAACAAGTGAGATTGAGAAGGAACAGCCAGTGGGAACTGACCACTGGACTTGATAAAATGGCAGTCTTTGTGACCTTTGCAAAAGCTGTTTTGGTGGAGTGGTGTAGATTAAGGCATGGAGGTTAGAATAGGTAAAAGAGAAAGTGCTTCTACAGGCAATAAAGAAATAATAAGAGAAAACACGCTGAAATATTTATGAATGAAAATGGTAAAATGCCTCCAATTTCCTTCAAAATAATTAGTGGGTCACAATAGCCAAGAGGCTAATAACCCAAATGTTCATCAACAGACAAATGGATAAACAATATGTGGTATATCCATACAACGGAGGGTTCATTAACCATAAAAAGGAATGAAGTTCCAATACCCACTATAACATAGATGAACCTCAGAAACATTATACTAGGGCGCCTGGGTGGCTCAGTCGGTTAAGCAACTGCCTTCGGCTCAGGTCATGATCCTGGAGTCCCGGGATCGAGTCCCACATCGGGCTTCCTGCTCAGCAGGGAGTCTGCTTCTCCCTCTGACTCTCTTCCCTCTCGTGCTCTCTATCACTCAAATAAATAAATAAAATCTTAAAAAAAAAAAAAAAAAGAAACATTATACTAAGTGAAATAAACCAGACACAAAAGGACAAATACTGTGGGATTTCACTTTTAAAAGATATCTCAAGTAGCAATTCATAGACAGAAAGTAGATTAGGGGTGACCAGGGTTTGGGAGGAGAGGTGCAGGGGAATTATTATTGCTTGATGGGTACACAGTTTCTGTTTGGGAAGATGAAAAATTTCTGGAGATGGATGGTGGTGATGGTTGCACAGCATTGTGAACGTACTTAATGCCACCGAATTGTATACTTAAAAATGGTTAAATGGTAAATTTTATGTATATTTTACCATAGTTTTTTTTTTAATGGAATGAAAGAATCCAGGGGATAGATGAAATAGATGTGGCCAAGGATTGGTGATTGTTACAGCTGGGTGACAGATACATGGGGGTTCATTGTACAGTTCTCTCTTTTTGTGAGTGTTAATGTCAGTAAATTTGAATGTTTACATTAGATGGACAAATTCCTGGAATTGAGGATCTATATAAAAGATGATTTTGAGGGACAGTGGACAAGGAGGAAAAGTAAGGATTTGAGGGCAGTGACTAGAAATTTCTCTTTGGTCTTGGGGGCCTGGGTAGCTCAGTTGGTTAAGTGTCTTACCTTCGGCTCAGGTCACGATTCCAGGGTCCTGGGATCGAGCCCCCGTGTCAGGCTCTCGGCTCAGCAGGAATTCTCCTCCCTCTTCCTCTGCCCCTGCTCTCTCTCTCTAATAAATAAAATCTTTTTAAGAAATAAATTTCTCTTTGGTCAAATAATTGTTAAAGTAGTGATACTTGAATAAGTGATTTAAAAGGATAGGAGATGGTTGTTGCAAAGTAGGATATTTGGAACGGAGATTTTTGGAGGTGTGAAGTCCTTATCATGGTTTCATTACCTTCAGCAACCATGTAATAGCCACTGCCAATTGCCAGATGTGCTGCCCTGTATTGCTTCTTATTGGGGCAAGGATGAATAAATATTTTTTTAAGTTGGAGAATTCAAGACTGTTTTGCAGTTAAAAGACATTACTCTAAAAATGTTACTGGGGCGCCTGGGTGGCTCAGTCATTAAGCACCCGCCTCTGGCTCAGGTCATGATCCCAGGGTTCTGGGATCAAGCCCCACATGGGGCTGCCTGCTCTGCAGGAAGCCTGCTTCTCCCTCTCCTACTCCCCCTGCTTGTGTTCCCTCTCTCGCTGTCTCTCTCTCTCTGTCAAATGGATAAATCTTTAAAAAAAATAAATAAATAAAAATGTTATGTACCTTATAGCTTTGAGTAGTTAAAGCAGGGAAAAGGGGTAACTCATGTACCACATCAGGATTCTGATTAAAGAAAACTTCTAAATATATAGTTAGTCGACTCTTCTAAAAAACCATTATGACGTTTCAGCCTTCTGTGCTGTGTCAATGTTCTTGTCATAGAAAGGTCTAATTACTTGTTTAGTGTGAATTAAATCTTATGATAGAATTAGGACTGAAGGATAATTGGTATTTGATTTCATGATTTGCTTATCTTATAAAATTTGCGTGGACCACATGGACTCTCTTAGAGACATCTGGCAGTCTAGTCTGTCTACCCTTCTGTATGCAGGGATACAGCATGGGAGCCCTGAGTGTGTTTAGTACAGGGCTGGCTGCTGCTTATGGGTTAAGATAACCAGCATTGAACCATCACCATGAGCATACTGCTATGACAGATGTCCCTGCCTTGGGTTACTTCAAGAGAAAATGAAAAGGAGTTGAGACCTCAAATCAGAAATGTTTTTTTATACTCTTTGGTTTATGTTCTGTTTCAGTGATGACAGTATGGGCTATCAATATCCCTTCACTCTACGAGTTGTGCAGAAAGATGGAAACTCCTGTGCTTGGTGCCCATGGTATAGGTAAAGTGATCTTCTGCAAAAGAAAAATTTTAGTAGAATTGCAACTTCAGATATTATACCTTTTTCATAAGGTTTCCAGTTTTTAGAAGTAATGTTGAATATGGGGTGCCTGGGTGGCTCAGTTGTTAAGTGTCTGCCTTCAGCTCAGGTCATGATCCCAGGGTCCTGGGATCGGGCCCCGCATCAGGCTCCCTGCTCCGCGGGAAGCCTGCTTCTCCGTCTCTCACTCCCCCTGCTTGTGTTCCCTCTCTCGCTGTGTCTCTGTCAAATAAATAAGTAAAATCTTAAAAAAAAAAAAGAAGTAATATTGAAAAGTAATATTGAATAATGAGAAGCTTAGAATAAACTTAGGAATTATTGATTCATCTTTTCCTTATTATGAGGTCTATAACTTAGGTTTGCTCTTGAGTCTTAGGTGGTTCTATAAACTCTATGATACTCATCAAATTCATAGTTTATGATCAACATTTATTATTTTATACTTTCTGCTCTTTAAATATAAATCAGTTTAGCAGTTCTGAGTCCAGTGAAACAGTCTACTTACTAGACTTTCCTGGAAATCTGTTTTTTATTTTTAGAAGAATTATGGAGATTTATTGGTCATTACTGTTGCACCTTGGAAAATACCTGAGTACTGAAGTCAGCCTTCAGAGAACTGTAATAGACTTAGCATATCACTTTTACAAACAAAGAAATAGGCATTGTTATATCAGATGAGTTATCCTACCTCAGAGCATTAAATAACTAAATTTAGAATTTTCTTACCCGTGTATTATCTCAAATGTCCAATTTCCATGTCATTTACTTGCCATAAAGTCCACATACTCATGTGGACTAAAAATGGCTGTCAAGTGCTTTGAAAAAACAGAGACATGAGAAGTGATAGGCATGCTTCCCTGAAATAATAATAATTACTAATATATATTCATGCATTGATCAGTCTTAAGTTAGAGGCCCATGACAGACTGTGAACCCAAGAAAGAAAGTGGAGTAGAAAGGGAGAATATATCTGATAAAGAAAATTTGGATTCTTTCATAATTATTCCATCCTTCAGTAGATCATTCCCCCCCCCCTTTAGATTTTGCAGAGGCTGTAAAATTGATTGTGGGGAAGACCGAGCTTTCATCGGAAATGCCTGTATTGCTGTGGATTGGGACCCCACAGCTCTTCACCTCCGCTATCAAACATCACAGGAAAGGGTGAGTACTCAAGGCCACCATAAGATGGTGATTTTTATTTGTAAGCATTTTCCCAGTTTAATCGTATTGTGCCGTTTCTGTTTTAGGTGATCTAAATCATCAATCAGAAAAATATTCATTGGTATTCTCTGTGGCACTTAATATATTGGCATGATTACATGGATGTTTCAGTTTTCCCACTTCTAGAGTTAATTGTATTGGGGCATTATATTTCAAAAATACTAATAATAAATAAATCTTGAAACTCTGGGTATATTTAAGATGTTATATTGTTTGGCCATCACATACCAAGCAATAAATATCTCTCTGCCTGTTTATTAATTATTATTGAAGCTGTAGCATTTGGTAACCACTGTTACTTAACTCAAAGGCATCCCAGGGCTATAGGTTCTTAATGGGCATACTGATCAGAAAAATTAGAGAAAAGATTGAAAGTTTGAAGACCGGGCACCTAAGAGTATATCTCAGTGGCTATTCTTACACTTAGCATTCCTCTATTGCCAGAGCAGTTTTAAATTTTGAAAATGTTACTTCAAAAAGAATACTAACTCCATACCTAAAAATGTTTGCCAAATATCATTTGAAGGATAGTTTGGCTAGGTAGCTAATGGATAGAGATATGACAAATCTGATGGAGAAGTAAAAGCAACAGAATCAAAGGATTTTTTTTTTTTTTTTAGTCACCTGAAGAATTGTAGTGGCTTTTGCATTTATGTGGCTCTTGATGGAAATTTCCAGTGTACAATCTGAAAAACTCTAGAGGACATTCTGCTTATAGAAAGAAGGGCCTACGTGACCTGTTCAGTCTCACCCCATTTCCACTTTCAGTGATGCTCTTAGGATACCATGGAAACCAACTTACTGTTGATATATCCTGCTTTGCTAGGGGCTGGGGCCACATGACTAATTTCTTTCTTTCTTTTTTTTTTTTTTTTTGACTAATTTATTTCTACATAATTTCTCTTCCTACCTGTGGTTTCTGCATGTGCTTGGGGAGTCACGTAGACAAGGGAGATTCCTTGGTTCAGAATTGACATTTTTGCCCATATATTTTATGTTTTTTATCCCAGTGATTCTAGGAATTTATTCTAGGGAAATACTCTGTAATTTGCTGACAAATCTTCATCATAGTATTTTTAGAATAGTAGAAAAATTTGAAACTTGTATTTGTCCCACATTAGAGGAATGGTTAAATAAAGCATAGTATAATAGCTGGGTAAACTATTATGCAGTCATTGAAAATAATGATTACCAGGGGTTTTGGGGGGTTTCTGGGTTTTTTTTTAAAGATTTATTTATTTGAGAGAGTCTCAAGCAGACTCCACGCGAAGCTCAGAGCCAAGCTCAGAGCCCTGCACGGGGCTTGGTCTCATGACCCTGAGATCACAACCTGAGCTGAAACCAAGAATTGGATGCTTAACAGACTGCGCCCCCCAGGTGCCCCATTACCACAGTTTTTTTTTTTTTTATTGGCATATATGGGAAGATACTTAACGATGTCATGGGTTATTTTTAAAGCAAGGTATAGAATTGCACATACTGAAAAATCTTTTCAATATAAAAGAATACTATTTAGGAAAAGGAAAAGAACATAAAACGGCAGGCACCTGGGTGGTTCATTTGGTTAAGCGTCCCACTCTTGGTTTTGGCTGAGATCATGATCTCAGGGTTTTGAGTTCAAGCCCCCATTGAGCTCCACACTGAGCGTGGAGCCTACATTTAAAAAAAAAAAAAAGAATATAAAAGTTTCCCTGCCTTTTTATATTTTTCTGTGCTTTCAAAATTTCTATGTAAATGTTTTATTTGGTACACAGAAAAAGAGGCAATTGCTCTTAGTCTTTTTATTTTTCACCTATTTAGACTTCACATTCCTCAATAGCTAATTGAAGTAGATAGCTTTTTATATCTCCCTCTTTTTCTAATAGTCTTATCATGTGAGAAAGCCATGACTTCATTCTTTATGTTTTGTGTTAAGGATGAGCTTTCAAGCAGAAGAAGAAAGAGGGTGCCAATGAGTGATTTAAACTATTTGAATAGTGGTAGAGGATCTGGGAATGGATCCCAAGACATAAAAAGGGAATCTTTGTCATTTAGGGAAATTTTATTGATAAATAAAAATTATTATCAGCCCACAAATAGGTTTTTTTTAACGAACCTTCCTCCTTGTCTCCAGTAGCCTGTGTGTTCCATGAGAAATATAGTGAATAAAGATCAACATTCTTTACTAGCTTACTGCAATTGGTTGTTGTCCATAAAGCATCCCTGATAGAGATAATGTTTAACTGGCTATGAGAAAAGAATATTACTGTTTTACTCCTCTGATTCCAGCAACCATGATGCAACATACTTTCTTTTGAAGCATGTCTGTTTTTCCCTTAGATGACCAGCTCTAAAGATGATGAAAGTTAGTATCAGAAAAGAAGTCAGTGACCTAAGGTCAAGCCAGATTTCTCATTATGAAAAAAAAAAAAAAAGACTTTTCTCTAAGTTCCTCTTTGTAGATCTTTAGAAATGGCTGGTGATGCAATGCTAAAACCGTTAACTGCATGGTCAACCCAGCATTTGACAGCCTGTGACTCAGCAAGCCTCTCATGTGGGGAAAGTCACACATGAAAACCTCTTGTAAACTGAATGTCCTGAGCCGTGCCAATCTGTAAGCTAGGTGGCTCAGTGTTCCCATCATAAGTTCAGGAAGGAAAACAGAAGGGAAGTTGCCTCAGGCAAAGAGAACAAATTCACCTCTGAATGGGGTCAGTAATAAGTTCAGTAATGGACATGTGTGTGCCCTTTGCCAGAAAGAGAGACCTTATTGTTGGACTTGGTGTCCAGACCCCGCCCTGGGATGAAAAGATCCCTGTGTGAAGTCTCACGGTAGCATTCAAAGTCCTGATGCTGTGCCTCACCCGCTGTGGTTCTCGGTTGCTGTTAAGTGGCAACAAGAATGGGAGACGGGAAAATTCTTCCTTGTCTGTTGCATTCTAGGTACCTCCCGCTCTCCTCTTTGCTGACCCCACACTACCTCCAACACACATCCTTGCACACCTACCCCCTCTGCTCTCTCTCTCTCTCTCATACATATGTCCTTCTTGCTCCTGAACCTAGCATGCTGGTTAGTAGAACCAGAAAGGTTTGGGCAGGTATTAGGGGTCTTCTCGACAAAGTTAGGCATTTTTTGAGCCCGCTGTTGCTTTTATTGCCGTCTCTTTATTGCCGTCTCTGGTAAAAACGCCCCATGAGGCAGGGGACAGATGATACACATGGTATTCTGATAACTCTGTTACATGGCACCAGCATGCAAATGAGTTTTATCCTGTGGGGTTTCATGCTCTCATATGTTCCCTTCTCTTGGCAAGCTTTTTGTACCCTTTCTGATTTAATCCAGATCTGGCACCTGTGTTCCAGTGATATTATTTCTCCTGTAAAGCCTGCAGCCTACTAATAATATTGTCTTTCTGCTTGAAAATGAATGGCCTAACCTCAACACCCCTGGCTTGAGGGTGAGCTCACATGTAAGCTGTTTTAGGACTTCAAAATTGTAAAATAGAGGTGTAGTAGCCGCTAGTCACGTGTGGCTCTTGAACACTTAAATGTGCCTGATTCAAGTTAAGGATTCCAAAGACTTAGTGAAAAAGAATCTAGGGCACCTGGGTGGCTCAGTTGGTTAAGCAACTGCCTTCGGCTCAGGTCATGATCCTGGAGTCCCGGGATCGAGTCCCACATTGGGCTCCCTGCTCAGCAGGGAGTCTGCTTCTCCCTCTGACCTTCTTCCCTCTTGTGCTCTCTCTCATCCTCTCTCTCTCTAATAAATAAATAAAATCTTTAAAAAAAAAGAATCTAAAATATGTCATCAATAATTCTCATATTGATCACATGTTGAAATGATACATTTTGTATGTATTGGATTAAATAAAATATATCATTATAATTCAAAAATTGTAAAACAAACAGGCAATTCCTTGTTTTTGTCATTTTGAAGAGTTCAGAGAATTTTCAAGAAAAGCAATTATTACAGTCATATAAATAGAAATTTGATCCAAATGTTATTGATGTGATTTTGGAAGTAAATGTACAAATACTGCATTTGCTCAGACTTGTTTGAGTCCTGTTTTCTTTTTCCTCATGTAGAATAAAATGAGAATGAGTCACCTAACGGATGATGCCTAGCCATGGGACCATTTTAAACCCCCTCCCTCCTGCCCTTCCGCCCACCCCTTCTGCCATTCCTATTGTTCCCTCCATCTGCAGGTTGTCGATGAGCATGAGAGTGTGGAACAGAGTCGACAAGCACAAGCTGAGCCCATCAACCTGGACAGCTGTCTCCGTGCTTTCACCAGTGAGGAGGAGCTAGGGGAAAATGAGATGTACTACTGTTCCAAGTGTAAGACCCACTGCTTGGCAACCAAGAAGCTGGATCTCTGGAGGCTTCCCCCAATCCTGGTATGTTACAGCCCTACCTCTGAGAGAGCAGGAGCCTGGCATATAGGAAGGAAGTCATGAACAGATAGGAATTTTATTACTTTTGAGAATAAGAAGACTCTTCCTGTGGCAGTATTTAAAACCCTTTGGCTGTGCAAGGTTTTTGTGTTGCACACAGATTAATTGTTCTATACATATTATTACTCCCAGTTCCTGCTCTGAAGGAGCATACAGGCTAGAAGGAGAGGGAAGTCATATAGAACATTAACTGTAGTTCAGTGCAGTATGTGAGAAGTGCCGCAAGGTGTGCGTCCTGGTGAATTTGAACTTCAGGAGAAGATGCTTCTGTTGCTTGTCAGGAGAGTTTGAAGTGCCATATCTTCCTGTTCATTTAAGAAAGTATTTTTCCTTAAGGGTGGAAGTATCATATCAAATGTAACTGTAAGGCACTGGTATATTTTAACCAGACCTTGTGTGTATTTTTTTCTTCATGTCTTCTTCCTACTACTCTGTGAGACGGTAAATGTAGGTTTTCTTTCCTTGGACCAGAACAACTTCCCAGTAAAGGATGCACAGGAAATTAATAACATTAATTAGCCAGCTCCAGGGATGGGAACTCTGGGAGGAAAGGAAAAGGGCAGGGGCAAGCTTGGGACAGGTGGGTGGGAAGGGGGAAAGTTTATTTTTAACTGAGGTGTAATTAACATGAAATTAAATGCATAGATTTTAAATGTCTAGTTTGATGAGTTTTGATAATTATGTATGCCTGTGAAATCACACAGAACATATGCAGTAAAGGTATTTATATAAAAACTATGTTTTTTATGTCTTTAAAGAATGAATTTTATGTTGAGAGCTCCATGGGCTTCTGTAGATCCATATAGGAGTATACCCCTTAGGAAGGGTTTCTCTTTATATACACAGTAAATTGTGAGCGTTTAGGGTAGAGGTAGCCACCCAAAGATCTGTGCCCACACTAGATCATATAATAACACTGTATAAGATTAGAGGAATTTGTTGCTCTTGAAAAAGAAAAGAGAAGCCACAAAGGAAAAGGGAGATTCTTACGTTCTTTAGGACAGTGAAACTCTCTGGTAACAACCAAAGGATATGGTAAGAAATGAGAGGCCTCCTACTGGAGATTGGGTAAGTTTCATCCATTTTTCTTCAAAATACTCAGTATAGTCTTCTGTCTTCATGACAGAAGTATATTTGTGAGTGGATCTTCTATGATGTTGGAAAAAGGTAAAGGTCAGTGTGGGTCACAGGCCCAGGAAGCAGAGGAAGACACGCAAATATGGGCTCCTAGGATGTTGCAGAAATTTGGGAAGAATTTAGGATATGCACAGGTTATGAAATTAGGGAGATTACCATGTTAGCTATACATCTAAAGGCCAGTGGCCCCACTGATAATTCTGTTACATAATAAGATATATTCTTTTTGAAAAAAAAAGATTATATATTCTTGAACATTCACATGTATTAGACTTGAGGTTTTTACATGTAATTTTGTATCTTCTGAACCCTTTAACGTAATTGTTTTCTACCTTTCCTTCTTCAGATTATTCACCTTAAACGATTTCAATTTGTAAATGGTCGATGGATAAAGTCACAGAAAATTGTTAAATTTCCTCGTGAAAGTTTTGACCCGAGTGCTTTTTTGGTACCAAGAGACCCGGCTCTCTGTCAGCGTAAACCACTCACACCCCAGGGGGATGACCTCTCTGAGCCCAGGGTTCCGGGAGGAGACGTGAAGAAAGTGGATGCTCAGAATTCAGCTGGGGAAGAGGAGGTGCTCCTAAGCAAGAGCCCATCTTCACTCAGTGCAAACATCATCAGTAGCCCTAAAGGTGAGGAAGCCTGGAGGGTCTCATGGAGCCCAGATGTCACCCTGAGAAGGGCTTTCCTGGGACCCCTATAGGCTTCGTGTTTCCCTCTTTTTCCACTCTGGAACAACTGCTTGGTGAGGTAGAAGGAACCTATCTGGAATCAGACCTATCTAGATTTGAGTCACCTGTGTCACTTTTAGCAAGAGATGCAGCCTCCCTAAATCTATTTTCTCATTCATAAAAGTTCCCAGAGTCTGAGGATTTGCTACATCAAGAACGAAACACCATATATGCCTGATACCTGTTGTGATCATGAATGATAGTTGTCATCCTTGTTCCCAAAGTATAGTCTGGGAACCCCTAGAGGGTCTCTGAGAGACCCTTTCAGGGGGCCTGGAGGAGTAGAACTCTTTTCATAAAAAATACTAAGACAGTATTCACCTTTTCAACTTCTATTCTCACAAATGTGCCTGGAGTAAGAGCCACCATGATATGTGATATCTTCAGTGAAATATGTGTTTACGTATTATATTTTTTAGTTCCTCAGTTTTAATTTCTAATACTAATATTGACAGATATAACCCACAGAAGCAAAAGTTCTAGGGTCTTCAACAATTTTTAAGAGTACATAAGGAGATGAGGGAGGCTGTGACCAAAAAGTTTGAGATCGACTACCTTACCAGATTGTTGTGAGAGGTAGAGATAGTAGAGAGTTCCCAATACTGTGCCTAGCAATAGTAAGTGCTTAATAAATGGCTATCATATCTTTTAATCTACTTTAACAAAGGAGAATATTTGTAATACATCTTAGTGTAATTGTGGTTTTTTTTTTTTTTTAGTCTAATTGTTTGGAACTGAATCTGACCGAAGTTATCTTTCTGCTGTTTGTTTTTATTTTATTTTCATCTTTCTGCTGTTTTTAAGTCCCTACATGGTACTTTACGTTTTCAGGACATTGCTGCCTGTGGGAGCTTGGCCTGAGGAAGAACTCATTGGCTACATAATAGGAATAAAAAGTAGCTGGTCAGAACACCCCTGTATTTACCTTTATGTGTACACTTGTGAAGTTGGCTTCAAAGTTAGCATTTGGCGGCTGGTTAAACTTGTGGCATTTGGGATTTATGAATTTTGTCCTTCTCTCCCTTTCACAGGTTCACCTTCTTCAACAAGAAAAAGTGGAACCAGCTGTCCCTCCAGCAAAAATAGCAGCCCTAACAGTAGCCCTAGGACTTTAGGGAGGAGCAAAGGGAGGCTCCGGCTACCCCAGATCGGCAGCAAAAATAAACTGTCAAGTAGTAAGGAGAACTTGGATGCCAGCAGAGAGAATGGGGCTGGACAAGTTTGTGAGCTGGCTGATGCCTCAAGCCGAGGGCACATGCTGGGGGGCAGCCAAACTGAGCTGGTCACCCCTCAGGACCATGAAGGAGCTCTGGCCAATGGATTTCTTTATGATCATGAGGCATGTGGCAATGGCTACAGCAATGGTCAGCTTGAAAACCACAGTGAAGAAGACAGCACTGATGACCAAAGAGAAGATGTTCGTGTTAAGCCTATTTATAATCTATATGCAATTTCGGTAAGTGATTACATGGTTTCCAGAGTGATCTGCACTTCTCTGTGGTTCCTTCATCTTCATTCATTCATCAGTCATTTTTTTCAGGGCCTCCTTATTTGCTAGGCGTTGAACTTAGTGATAACAAAGTTAGCAGTAGATCTTGGCCTTCTGGGTAGAATCCAAGGTGCTCCCAGTGTAATGCAGGGGATAATCATGTAATATTATAATTGGAGTCACGGGTTCAAGGCATTCATAGTTATGTACACCTAGGGAATTTTAGCTTTTTAAAAAATAGTTACAACTATAAAATGGTAAGATTTGGAGCTTTTAAACTTTGACTTTTCTTTTTGTTTTATTTTTAGAAAAGGGTAGGGTAGGTGGTTCCAAAACATTTTTCTTAATCGCTTAAGTGATTGTGTTTTCCTGATTGGGTCCTAGTGTTGTGCCCTGGCCAGACTGCTGTTAACCACTAACATACCTCTACTTTTTTCTCTCTTGCAGTGCCATTCAGGAATTCTGGGCGGGGGCCATTATGTCACTTATGCCAAAAACCCAAACAGCAAGTGGTACTGTTATAATGACAGCAGCTGTAAGGTAAATATCCCCACTCTTTAAATAAAAGAAACAGAAATGTCGACAAATCTAGGGAACATTTGTTGAAATCATGGACTTTGTCCCAAATAGGAAATAGATATTTTTGTTAGAGTCATTATATAGGTGCCTTCAGTATTAAAGGAAAAAAAGTGATGTGCAGAGTAGAGAATGAAAACATGAACGGTGAGGAAAAAGAAGATATTGGTTAGTGAGAAAAAGTTCTTACCTTTTGAGCTATTAGGATTTGATGTTTTTTTCTTTATTTTGTTTTCATTCTTCTTATTTGTCAATGGTCAGACTATTTTCCCCAAAACAAACATTGAGAATAATAGGACTTATTTTAGGGCAGGTACCAGGCAGCCAAAATATTAAGTTGATTGGAAGCAGTCTGGGTTAGTAATTAAAGAAGGTTGGTGCTCCCTTCCCTAGCAAGGATTAAGAGCCAGCATAGGGACGGCTTTTTTATTAAAGGCTTTTCTTTCCCCTTCAGGAACTTCACCCAGATGAAATTGACACCGACTCTGCCTACATTCTTTTCTATGAGCAGCAGGGGATAGACTATGCACAATTTCTGCCAAAGATCGATGGCAAAAAGATGGCAGACACGAGCAGCATGGATGAAGACTTTGAGTCTGATTACAAAAAGTACTGTGTGTTACAGTAGAGCTTCCACTCTGGCTGCTAGGCAGGCTAGTGGTGAGGGGGACGGCTCCCTGTAGCTGACATTTGGCAGAAGCGTCGCTGAAAGGCAAGCTAAATGTAGTTATTTTATCCTGTGACCCTGAAGCACAAAATAAAAATCCTAATTAAAATAGCAGTTAACATAACAGTAGTAATACTTTGGTTTGGAAGTGTCTCACACGAGCTCTCTGGTAGAGAACTTTCAGGCAGAGCCCACCATTAGCCTGGAAGCAAAAGGGTTTGGCACCAGCCACCTGGGACCAAATAAGAACTAAATTGTGCTTGTCCAGATATAAACAAACATGTAGTGAGTGTAGAGTTTACCAATAACCATAACAAAATGCTAAGAATTTCCTGGGAGTCAAAGTCAAACAAAAAATTGTAGTGTTGTCTGGGGACGACATGATATGCTACCTCCTTTTTCTGAAGTTTTATTCCATTATATTGACAAGATGGAGAAAGCAAGATCAGAAGGTGTGCAAAGGTTTCTTCTGGCATGGACACACATTTTTCTATTTATTTTTTAAACCATTTCCCCCACTCTTTCTATGCCTTTCTTGCTTTTTGTTTCTGTTGTGTTCGTGTTTGAGACACAACCAGTCATTCGTGGCAGAGGCATATAGAAGTGGTCAGTTCAGAAAGGAGACTCTCTCAAGAGCTGTGTGCCTTCTACCCAGGGCCATGGTCAGAGACCCTGTAGGGGGAAAAAAAGCATCCTGGGAAATCCAGCTAAAGGAGCCCTGCACATAGAGGCATCTTACGTTGAGGATACTTCAAGTGTCCTCAGAAATGGATCCCCCACCCCTGCTGAAGCACAGTAGGATAGTTGCCAATATTTGCACCATCATTACATGCCCACGTTGCACAAGAGCTTCTGAGAGGGAAGGTGGCATCAAAGCTAGATGGTGTTTTACAACTAGGGGTTGTTTGTTCTTTGTTTCTTTGTTTTGCACTTTAAAAAAAAGAGAGAATACATGCAAGTGAACTTTTTTAAAACATGTTCATATTTGATGGCTGTAAGGGCTATAAATTAACTTGAATGGGGGTATTTTGCCCCATCATATTAAATTTAAAAACAAAACACATCCCAGACACTGATAGTATGTATTTTTTATTTAATTGGTGGGTTTAGGAAGTAAGCTTTTGTTTTGTTTGCATGTCCATTTGTTTGGTCTTTTGGTTTTTTTGGTGTTTGTCTTTTTTTTTCTTTCTTTTTTTAATAATTTCACAGTAGTGTTCATCAAAAATTATGTTTCTTTGCTCGCTTCATTTTTTTCCTCTGATAATTCAAAACTGGAACAAAAGTATAAATGTTATTTATTTCGGGCAGCATTTTTTTTCCCTGTGTTGTTTTTAAATATATGTAAAGTAAATATTCCCCCCCCCTTTTTTTCCATTCTTTTTTTATTCATCTGGACCCTGGGAGTGATTCTCATTAATTGTCAGATTTCATTAACCTTCCTTCCTCACAGATAGTAGGTACCAATGTAATTAAGCATTTGTGCTCTGATACCTGAGGCAGGTTATTATCCAGTTCTTCTCAGAGCATTTGGAAAGGTTGTTTTAAATGGATACCTAAGTCAAAACCCTATTCAGAAAAAGACTGTAATTACAAGTAGGAAGGAGTGGCCTAAATGGTAAAATATGATGAAGTCAGACAAAATGCAGGCTTTATAGTGTCATGATTTCAGTATATAAAAATCTGTCCATTTCTACCTGGACAAATCCCGTGAAAAAGTGGAAGATTTAAAATAATTTCCTTACAGATGTTTTATTTAAGCAGGTAGCACAATCTACTAATGTTGTTTGATCTGTGTTTGTTATATTGGTTGTAATTAATTTTTTAATTCATGACTAGCAGAAAATTTATTAAATTAACTATTAACTACATTCACCTTGTAAATTACTGTATAAAACTTGTTGACAATGCACTGACTTTAGAAAGATGTTAATGTACATAAATAGAGTGTAAATAAAATAGTGTTGATGTACTGAAATATGAACTGTATAAAAAAGTATTGGTAATTGTATATGGAGTGTACCTGTTTATCTGTAACTATTATCCAAACAAATTAAATACTGTGGATGCATCTATGTGCTGTTTTTCCTCTATACAAGTAAACACCAAAAAAGTCAAATTTTTCAGCCTTTCTCTCTGTGACCCTGTTTAATTCTCCTACTTGAATAATACCTACCTAACATAGAGTGGATGCTCCATCTCCGAAAGAATGGAAACTGTTGAAGGTAGAACAAGATCCCTGCAGTGACCAGGTGAATTGATTTAAACTTTGCTCATATCCCTGTTAGGAAATTATTTGGAAGGCACTGGCATGGGGGGAGGGGGGTGTATGAGAGCTGATAGTGAACAGAGACTTGATGAAGGAGGTCTTAGCAATCATTTTCTTGCAGTTTAAGACAGAAGGTGAAGAGGAAGACTTATCATTGAATAATGATTCGATGATCCTGGGTTTTTAGGGGGCGCTGAGAAACCAAGGATATCCCTGGGTTGTCTCTCTGGGAGGGCGCCAAGGAAGCACTTGGCAGTGGGTCCTTCACCCTCAGTCACTGTTTATCTTTAAAAATAGAATGCCTACCTCTCGGCCTTATCTTGAGTAAATGAAGTATACAAAAGCCTGGCAGTTCCTTGGTAAATGCTTAATGAATGTGGAATCCAACCCCCATGAGATTCAATCATGTTTTGCCAAGAGGTTTTTTTACTCTTGCTATTCTAATGCTAAAAAATTTAATAGCTCTTCGCTCAAATTCTCAAAAACGGGAATACACATTAAAAATGTATAGAATGAAACATGTTGAATCAGCAGCAGTGGTAGCTACTTTAAGGAAACAAACAAAGAATCCAGAAAGTCATCGAAAATAGGGCACCTGGGTGGCTCTGTCGTTAAGTGTCTGCCTTCAGCTCAGGTCATGATCCCAGGGTTCTGGGATGGAGCCCCGCATCGGGCTCCCTGCTCCGCGAGGATTCTGCTTTTCCCTTTTACTCTCCCTCTGTGTTCTCCCTCTCTCTCTCAAATAAATGTCTTTTCATTTTTTTTTAAAGATGTTATTTATTGGGCGCCTGGGTGGCTCAGTTGGTTAAGCAACTGCCTTCAGCTCAGGTCATGATCCTGGAGTCCCGGGATCGAGTCCCACATCGGGCTCCCTGCTCAGCAGGGTATCTGCTTCTCCCTCTGACCATCTTCCCTCTCGTGCGCTCTGTCTCTCATTCTCTCTCTCTCAAATAAATAAAATCTTTAAAAAAAATATTTTAGGGCGCCTGGGTGGCTCAGTTGGTTAAGCGACTGCCTTCGGCTCAGGTCATGGTCCTGGAGTCCTGGGATCGAGTCCCACATTGGGCTCCCTGCGCAGCAGGGAGTCTGCTTCTCCCTCTGACTCTCTTCCCTCTCGTGCTCTCTATATCTCATTCTCTCTCTCTCTCAAGTAAATAAATAAAAAATCTTTAAAAAAAGTAAAAATATAAAAAAATAAAAAATAAAGATTTTATTTATTTATTTGACAGAGACACAGTGAGAGAGGGAACACAAGCAGGGGGAGTGGGAGAGGG